>NW_028322236.1:9567500-9595000 GCF_059928025.1 Delphinapterus leucas | reverse complement strand
ACCCGAAGACTTACCCTCACCCGTCCCCTAATCCTAAGCCGTACGCTAACACTAACCCGTACCCTAACACGTACGCTCACCCTAAACCGTTGACGTACCCTAACCTGTACCCTAAACCGTCCCCGTCCCGATCCCCTAACCCTAACCCTAACCCTAACCCTTACCCGAAGCCTTACCCTCACCCGTCCCCTAATCCTAACCCGTACGCCAACACTAACCCGTACCCTAACACGTACGCTCACCCTAAACCGTTGTCGTACACTAACCTGTACCCTAAACCGTCCCCATCCCCTAACCGTAACCCTAACCCTAACCCTAACCCTTACCCGAAGCCTTACCCTCACCCGTCCCCGAATCCTAAACCGTACGCTAACACTAACCCGTACCCTAACACGTACGCTCACCCTAAACCGTTGTCGTACCCTAACCTGTACCCTAAACCGTCCCCGTCCCCGTCCCCTAACCCTAACCCTAACCCTAACACTAACCCTTACCCGAAGCCTTACACTCACCCGTCCCCTAATCCTAATCCGTACGCTAACACTAACCCATACCCTAACACGTACGCTCACCCTAAACCGTTGTCATACCCTAATCTGTACCCTAAACCGTCCCCGTCCCCTAACCCTAACCCTAACCCTTACCCGAAGCCTTACGCTCACACGTCCCCTAATCCTAACCCGTACGCTAACACTAACCCGTACCCTAACACGTACGCTCACCCTAAACCATTGTTGTACCCTAACCTGTACCCTAAACCGTCCCCGTCCCCTAACCCTAAACCTAACCCTAGTCCTAACCCTAACCCTTACCCGAAGCCTTACCCTCACCCGTCCGTAATCCTCACCCGTACGCTAACACTAACCCGTACCCTAACACATACGCTCACCCTAAACCGTTGTCATACCCTAATCTGTACCCTAAACCGTCCCCGTCCCCTAACCCTAACCCTAACCCTAACCCTAACCCTTACCCGAAGCCTTACCCTCACCCGTCCCCTAATCCTAATCCGTACGCTAACACTAACCCGTACCCTAACACGTACGCTCACCCTAAACCGTTGTCATACCCTAATCTGTACCCTAAACCGTCCCCGTCCCCTAACCCTAACCCTAACCCTAACCCTTACCCGAAGCCTTACCCTCACCCGTCCCCTAATCCTAACCTGTACGCTAACACTAACCCGTACCCTAACACGTACGCTCACCCTAAATCGTTGTCGTACCCTAACCTGTACCCTAAACCGTCCCCGTACCCTAACCCTAACCCTAACCCTAACCCTAACCCTAACACTTACCCGAAGCCTTACCCTCACCCGTCCCTTAATCCTAAGCCGTACGCTAACACTAACCCGTACCCTAACACGTACGCTCACCCTAAACCGTTGTCGTACCCTAACCTGTACCCTAAACCGTCCCCGTCCCATAACCCTAACCCTAACCCTAACCCTAACCCTTACCCGAAGCCTTACCCTCACCCGTCCCCTTATCCTAAACCGTGTGCTAACACTAACCCCTACCCTAACTCGTACGCTCACCCTAAACCGTTGTCGTACCCTACCCTGTACCCTAAACCGTCCCCGTCCCCTAACCCTAACCCTAACCCTTACCCGAAGCCTTACCCTCACCCGTCCCCTAATCCTCACCCGTACGCTAACACTAACCCGTACCCTAACACGTACGCTCACCCTAAAACATTGTCGTACCCTAACCTGTACCCTAAACCGTCCCCGTCCCCTAACCCTAACCCTAACCCTAACCCTAACCCTAACCCTTACCCGAAGCCTTACGCTCACCCGTCCCCTAATCCTAACCCGTACGCTAACACTAACCCGTACCCTAACACGTACGCTCACCCTAAACCGTTGTTGTACCCTAACCTGTACCCTAAACCGTCCCCGTCCCCTAACCCTAAACCTAACCCTAGTCCTAACCCTAACCCTTACACGAAGCCTTACCTTCACCCGTCCCCTAATCCTCACCCGTACGCTAACACTAACCCGTACCCTAACACGTACGCTCACCCTAAACCGTTGTCGTACCCTAACCTGTACCCTAAACCGTCCCCGTCCCCGTCCCCTAACCCTAACCCTAACACTAACCCTTACCCGAAGCCTTACTCTCACCCGTCCCCTAATCCTAACCCGTACGCTAACACTAACCCGTACCCTAACACGTACGCTCCCCCTAAACGGTTGTCGTACCCTAACCTGTACCCTAAACCGTCCACGTCCCCTAACCTTAACCCTAACCCTAACCCTAACACTTACCCGAAGCCTTACCCTCACCCGTCCCCTAATCCTAACCCGTACGTTAACACTAACCCGTACCCTAACACGTACGCTCACCCTAAACCGTTGTCGTACCCTAACTTGTACCCTAAACCGTCCCCGTGCCCGTCCCCTAACCCTAACCCTAACACTAACCCTTACCCGAAGCCTTACCCTCACCCGTCCCCTAATCCTCACCCGTACGCTAACACTAACCCGTACCCTAACACGTACGCTCACCCTAAACCTTTGTCGTACACTAACCTGTACCCTAAACCGTCCCCGTCCCCTAACCCTAACCCTAACCCTAACCCTAACCCTTACCCGAAGCCTTACACTCACCCGTCCCCTAATCCTAACCCGTACGCTAACACTAACCCATACCCTAACACGTATGCTCACCCTAAACCGTTGCCATACCCTAACTTGTACCCTAAACCGTCCCCGTCCCCTAACCCTAACCCTAACCCTAACCCTAACCCTAAACCTTACCCGAAGCCTTACCCTCACCCGTCCCCTAATCCTAACCCGTACACTAACACTAACCCGTACCCTAAAACGTACGCTCACCCTAAACCGTTGTCGTACCCTAACCTGTACCCTAAACCGTCCCCGTCCCCTAACCCTAACCCTAACCCTAACCCTAACCCTAACGCTTACCCGAAGCCTTACCCTCACCCGTCCCCTAAACCTTACCCGTACGCTAACACTAACCCGTACCCTAACACTTACGCTCACCCTAAACCGTTGTCGTACACTAACCTGTACCCTAAACCGTCGCCGTCCCCGTCCCCGTCCCCTAACCCTAACCCTAACCCAAACCCTTACCCGAAGCCTTACCCTCACCCGTCCCCTAATCCTAACCCGTACGCTAACACTAACCCGTACCCTACCACGTACGCTCATCCTAAACTGTTGTCGTACCCTAACCTGTACCCTAAACCGTCCCTGTCCCCGTCCCGTAACCCTAACCCTAACCCTAACACTAACCCTAACCCTTACCCGAAGCCTTACACTCACCCGTCCCCTAATCCTAACCCGTACGCTAACACTAACCCGTACCCTAACACGTACGCTCACCCTAAACCGTTGTCGTACCCTAACCTGTACCCTAAACTGTCCCCGTCCCCTAACCCTAACCCTAACCCTAACCCTAACCCTAACCCTTACCCGAAGCCATACCCTCACCCGTCCCCTAATCCTAACCCTTACGCTAACACTAACCCATACCCTAACACGTAAGCTCACCCTAAACCGTTTTCGTACCCTAACCTGTACCCTAAACCGTCCCCGTCCCCGTCCCCTAACCCTAACCCTAACCCTAACCCTTACCCGAAGCCTTACCCTCACCCGTCCCCTAATCCTAACCCGTACGCCAACACTAACCCGTACCGTAACACGTACGCTCACCCTAAACCGTTGTCGTACACTAACCTGTACCCTAAACCGTCCCCATCCCCTAACCCTAACCCTAACCCTAACCCTAACCCTTACCCGTAGCCTTACCGTCACCCGTCCCCTAATCCTAACCCGTACGCTAACACTAACCCGTACCCTAACACGTACGCTCACCCTAAACCGTTGTCATACCCTAACCTGTACCCTAAACCGTCCCCGTCCCCTAACCCTAACCCTAACCCTATCCCTTACCCGAAGCCTTACCCTCACCCGTCCCCTAATCCTAACCCGTACGCTAACACTAACCCGTACCCTAACACGTACGCTCACCCTAAACCGTTGTCGTACCCTAACCTGTAACCTAACCCGTCCCCGTCCCCTAACCCTAACCCTAACCCTTACCCGAAGCCTTACCCTCACCCGTCCCCTAATCCTCACCCGTACGCTAACACTAACCCGTACCCTAACACGTACGCTCACCCTAAAATGTTGTCGTACACTAACCTGTACCCTAAACCATCCCCGTCCCCTACCCTAACCCTAAACCTAACCCTAACCCTAACCCTTACCCGAAGCCTTACCCTCACCCGTCCCCTAATACTAACCCGTTCGCTAACACTAACCCGTACCCTAAAACGTACGCTCACCCTAAACCGTTGTCGTACCCTAACCTGTACCCTAAACCGTCCCCATCCGCTAACCCTAAACCTAACTCTAACCCTAACCCTAACCCTTACCCGAAGCCTTACCCTCACCCGTCCCCTAATCCTCACCCGTACGCTAACACTAACCCGTACCCTAACACGTACGCTCACCCTAAACGGTTGTCGTACCCTAACCTGTACCCTAAACCGTCCACGTCCCCTAACCCTAACCCTAACCCTAACCCTACCCCTTACCCGAAGCCTTACCCTAACCCGTCCCCTAATCCTAACCCGTACGTTAACACTAACCCGTACCCTAACACGTACCCTCACCCTAAACCGTTGTCGTACCCTAACTTGTACCCTAAACCGTCCCTGTGCCCGTCCCCTAACCCTAACCCTAACCCTAACCCTTTCCCGAAGCCTTAACCTCACCCGTCCCCTAATCCTAACCCGTACGCTAACACTAACCCATACCCTAACACGTACGCTCACCCTAAACCGTTGTCGTACCCTAACCTGTACCCTAAACCGTCCCCGTCCCCGTCCCGATCCCCTAACCCTAACCCTAACCCTAACCCTTACCCGAAGCCTTACACTCACCCGTCCCCTAATCCTCACCCGTACGCTAACACTAACCCGTACCCTAACACGTACGCTCACCCTAAACCTTTGTCGTACACTAACCTGTACCCTAAACCGTCCCCATCCCCTAACCCTAACCCTAACCCTAACCCTACCCCTAACCCTTACCCGAAGCCTTACTCTCACCCGTCCCCTAATCCTAACCCGTACGCTAACACTAACCCATACCCTAACACGTACGCTCACCCTAAACCGTTGTCATACCCTAACTTGTACCCTAAACCGTCCCCGTCCCCTAACCCTAACCCTAACCATAACCCTAGCCCTAACCCTTACCCGAAGCCTTACCCTCACCCGTCCCCTAATCCTAACCCGTACACTAACACTAACCCGTACCCTAACACGTACGCTCACCCTAAACCGTTGACGTACCCTAACCTGTACCCTAAACCGTCCCCGTCCCCTAACCCTAAACCTAACCCTAACCCTATCCCTAACCCTTACCCGAAGACTTACACTCACCCGTCCCCTAATCCTAACCCGTACGCTAACACTAACCCGTACCCTAACACGTACGCTCAGCCTAAACCGTTGTCGTACCCTAACCTGTACCCTAAACCGTCCCCGTCCCCGTCCCCTAACCCTAACCCTAACCCTAACCTTTACCCGAAGCCTTACCCTCAGCCGTCCTCTAATCCTAACCCGTACGCTAACACTTTCCCGTACCCTAACACGTACGCTCACCCTAAATCGTTGTCGTACCCTAACCTGTACCCTACACCGTCCCCGTCCCCGTCCCCGTCCCCTAACCCTAACCCTAACCCTTACCCGAAGCCTTACCCTCACCAGTCCCCTAATCCTAACCCGTACGCTAACACTAACAAATACCCTAACATGTACGCTCACCCTAAACCGTTGTCGTACCCTAACCTGTACCCTTAACCGTCCCTTTCCCCGTCCCCTAACCCTAACCCTAGCCCTAACCCTAAACCTAACACTTACCCGAAGCCTTACCCTCACCCGTCCGCTAATCCTAACCCGTACGCTAACACTAACCCGTACCCTAACACGTACGCTCACCCTAAACCATTGTCGCAGCCGAACCTGTACCCTAAACCGTCCCCGTCCCCTAACCCTAACCCTAACCCTAACCCTTACCCGAAGCCTTACCCTCACCCGTCCCCTAATCCTCACCCGTACGCTAACACTAACCCGTACCTTAACACGTACGCTCACCCTAAACCTTTGTCGTACCCTAACCTGTACCCTAAACCGTCCGCGTCCCCTAACCCTAACCCTAACCCTAACCCTAACCCTAACCCTTACCTGAAGCCTTACACTCACCCGTCACCTAATCCTCACCCGTACGCTAACACTAACCCGTACCCTAACACGTACGCTCACCCTAAACCGTTGTCGTACCCTAACCTGTACCCTAAACCGTCCCCTAACCCTAACCCTAAACCTAACCCTAACCCTAACCCTAACCCTTACCCGAAGCCTTACCCTCACCCGTCCCCTAATCCTAACCCGTACGCAAACACTAACCCGTACCCTAACACGTACGCTCACCCTAAACCGTTGTCGTACACTAACCTGTACCCTAAACCGTCCCCGTCCCCTAACCCTAACCCTAACCCTAACCCTTACGCGAAGCCTTACCCTCACCCGTCCCCTAATCCTAACCCGTACGCTAACACTAACCCGTACCCTAACACGTACGCTCAACCTAAACCGTTGACGTACCCTAACCTGTACCCTAAACCATCCCCGTCCCCTAACCCTAACCCTAACCCTTACCCGAAGCCCTACCCTCACCCGTTCCCTAATCCTAACCCGTACGCTAACACTAACCAGTACCCTACCACGTACGCTCACCCTAAACCGTTGTCGTACCCTAACTTGTACCCTAAACCGTCCCCGTCCCCTAACCCTAACACTAACCCTAACACTTACCCGAAGCCTTACCCTCACCCGTCACCTAATCCTAACCCGTACGCTAACACTAACCCGTACCCTAACACGTACGCTCACCCTAAACCGTTGTCGTACCCTAACCTGTACCCTAAACTGTCCCCGTCCCCTAACCCTAACCCGAACCCTAACCCTAACCCTAACCCTTACCCGAAGACTTACCCTCACCCGTCCCCTAATCCTAACCCTTACGCTAACACTAACCCATACCCTAACACGTAAGCTCACCCTAAACCGTTTTCGTACCCTAACCTGTACCCTAAACCGTCCCCGTCCCCATCCCCTAACCCTAACCCTAACCCTTACCCGAAGCCTTACCCTCACCCGTCCCCTAATCCTTAGCCGTACGCCAACACTAACCCGTACCGTAACACGTACGCTTACCCTAAACCGTTGTCGTACACTAACCTGTACCCTAAACCGTCCCCATCCCCTAACCCTAAACCTAACCCTAACCCTTACCCGAAGCCTTACCATCACCCGTCCCCTAATCCTAACCCGTACGCTAACACTAAGCCGTACCCTAACACGTACGCTCACCCTAAACCGTTCTCATACCCTAACCTGTACCCTAAACCGTCCCCGTCCCTTAACCCTAACCCTAACCCTATCCCTTACCCGAAGCCTTACCCTCACCCGTCCCCTAATCCTAACCCGTACGCTAACACTAACCCGTACCCTAACACGTACGCTCACCCTAAACCGTTGTCGTACCCTAACCTGTACCCTAAACCATCCCCGTCCCCTAACCCTAACCCTAACCCTTACCCGAAGCCTTACCCTCACCCGTCCCCTAATCCTCACCCGTACGCTAACACTAACCCGTACCCTAACACGTACGCTCACCCTAAAACGTTGTCGTACACTAACCTGTACCCTAAACCGTCCCCGTCCCCGTCCCCTAACCCTAACCCTAACCCTAACCCTAACCCTTACCCGAAGCCTTACCCTCACCCGTCCCCTAATCCTAACCCGTACGCTAACACTAACCCGTACCCTAACACGTAGGCTCACCCTAAACCGTTGTCGTACCCTCACCTGTACCCTAAACCGTCCCCGTCCCATAAACCTAAACCTAACCCTAACCCTAACCCTTACCCGAAGCCTTAACCTCACCCGTCCCCTAATCCTCACCCGTACGCTAACACTAACCCGTACCCTAACACGTACGCTCACCCTAAACCGTTGTCGTACCCTAATCTGTACCCTAAACCTTCCCCGTCCCCTCAACCTAACCCTAACCCTAACCCTAACCCTAAACCTTACCCGAAGCCTTACCCTCACCCGTCCCCTAATCCTAACCCGTACGCTAACACTAACCCGTACCCTAACACGTACGCTCACCCTAAACGGTTGTCGTACCCTAAACTGTACCCTAAACCGTCCACGTCCCCTAACCCTAACCCTAACCCTAAACCTAACCCTTACCCGAAGCCCTACCCTAACCCGTCCCCTAATCCTAACCCGTACGTTAACACTAACCGGTACCCTAACACGTACCCTCACCCTAAACCGTTGTCCTACCCTAACTTGTACCCTAAACCGTCCCTGTGCCCGTCCCCTAACCCTAACCCTAACCCTAACCCTAACCCTTTCCCGAAGCCTTAACCTCACCTGTCCCCTAATCCTAACGCGTACCCTAACACTATCCCATACCCTAACACATACGCTCACCCTAATCCGTTGTCGTACCCTAACCTGTACCCTAAACTGTCCCCGTCCCCGTCCCCTAACCCTAACCCTAACCCTAACCCTTACCCGAAGCCTTACACTCACCCGTCCCCTAATCCTCACCCGTACGCTAACACTAACCCGCACCCTAACACGTACGCTCACCCTAAACCTTTGTCGTACACTAACCTGTACCCTAAACCGTCCCCGTCCCCTAACCCTAACCCTAACCCTAACCCTTACCCGAAGCCTTACACTCACCCGTCCCCTAATCCTAACCCGTACGCTAACACTAACACATACCCTAACACGTATGCTCACCCTAAACCGTTGCCATACCCTAACTTGTACCCTAAACCGTCCCCGTCCCCTAACCCTAACCCTAACCCTAACCCTAACCCTAAACCTTACCCGAAGCCTTACCCTCACCCGTCCCCTAATCCTAACCCGTACACTAACACTAACCCGTACCCTAACACGTACGCTCACCCTAAACCGTTGTCGTACCCTAACCTGTACCCTAAACCGTCCCCGTCCCCTAACCCTAACCCTAACCCTAACCCTAACCCTAACGCTTACCCGAAGCCTTACCCTCACCCGTCCCCTAATCCTTACCCGTACGCTAACACTAACCCGTACCCTAACACTTACGCTCACCCTAAACCGTTGTCGTACACTAACCTGTACCCTAAACCCTCGCCGTCCCCGTCCCCGTCCCCTAACCCTAACCCTAACCCTAACCCTTACCCGAAGCCTTACCCTCACCCGTCCCCTAATCCTAACCCGTACGCTAACACTAACCCGTACCCTAACACGTACGCTCATCCTAAACTGTTGTCGTACCCTAACCTGTACCCTAAACCGTCCCTGTCCCCGTCCCGTAACCCTAACCCTAACCCTAACACTAACCCTAACCCTTACCCGAAGCCTTACACTCACCCGTCCCCTAATCCTAACCCGTACGCTAACACTAACTCGTACCCTAACACGTACGCTCACCCTAAACCGTTGTCGTACCCTAACCTGTAACCTAAACTGTCCCCGTCCCCTAACCCTAACCCTAACCCTAACTCTAACCCTAACCCTTACCCGAAGACATACCCTCACCCGTCCCCTAATCCTAACCCTTACGCTAACACTAACCCATACCCTAACACGTAAGCTCACCCTAAACCGTTTTCGTACCCTAACCTGTACCCTAAACCGTCCCCGTCCCCGTCCCCTAACCCTAACCCTAACCCTAACCCTTACCCGAAGCCTTACCATCACCCGTCCCCTAATCCTAACCCGTACGCCAACACTAACCCGTACCGTAACACGTACGCTCACCCTAAACCGTTGTCGTACACTAACCTGTACCCTAAACCGTCCCCATCCCCTAATCCTAACCCTAACCCTAACCCTAACCCTTACCCGAAGCCTTACCGTCACCCGTCCCCTAATCCTAACCCGTACGCTAACACTAACCCGTACCCTAACACGTACGCTCACCCTAAACCGTTGTCATACCCTAACCTGTACCCTAAACCGTCCCCGTCCCCTAACCCTAACCCTAACCCTAACCCTATCCCTTACCCGAAGCCTTACCCTCACCCGTCCCCTAATCCTAACCCGTACGCTAACACTAACCCGTACCCTAACACGTACGCTCACCCTAAACCGTTGTCGTACCCTAACCTGTACCCTAACCCGTCCCCGTCCCCTAACCCTAACCCTAACCCTTACCCGAAGCCTTACCCTCACCCGTCCCCTAATCCTCACCGTACGCTAACACTAACCCGTACCCTAACACGTACGCTCACCGTAAAACGTTGTCGTACACTAACCTGTACCCTAAACCGTCCCCGTCCCCTACCCTAACCCTAAACCTAACCCTAACCCTAACCCTTACCCGAAGCCTTACCCTCACCCGTCCCCTAATACTAACCTGTTCGCTAACACTAACCCGTACCCTAAAACGTACGCTCACCCTAAACCGTTGTCGTACCCTAACCTGTACCCTAAACCGTCCCCGTCCCCTAACCCTAAACCTAACTCTAACCCTAACCCTAACCCTTACCCGAAGCCTTACCCTCACCCGTCCCCTAATCCTCACCCGTACGCTAACACTAACACGTACCCTAACACGTACGCTCACCCTAAACAGTTGTCGTACCCTAACCTGTACCCTAAACCGTCCCGGTCCCCTAAACCTAACCCTAACCCAAACCCTAACCCTAACCCTTACCCGAAGCCTTACCCTCACCCGTCCCCAAATCCTAACCCGTACGCTAACACTAACCCGTACCCTAACACGTACGCTCACCCTAAACGGTTGTCGTACCCTAACCTGTACCCTAAACCGTCCACGTCCCCTAACCCTAACCCTAACCCTAACCCTAACCCTTAACCGAAGCCTTACCCTCACCCGTCCCCTAATCCTAACCCGTACGCTAACACTAACCCATACCCTAACACGTACGCTCACCCTAAACCGTTGTCGTACCCTAACTTGTACCGTAAACTGTCCCCGTCCCCGTCCCCTAACCCTAACCCTAACCCTAACCCTAACCCTTACCCGAAGCCTTATCCTCACCCGTCCCCTAATCCTAACCCGTACGCTAACACTAACCCGTACCCTAACACGTACGCTCACCCTAAACCGTTGTCGTACCCTAACTTGTACCCTAAACCGTCCCCGTCCCCTAACCCTAACCCTAACCCTAACCCTTTCCCGAAGCCTTAACCTCACCCGTCCCCTAATCCTAACCCGTACGCTAACACTAACCCATACCCTAACACGTACGCTCACCCTAAACCGTTGTCGTACCCTAACCTGTACCCTAAACCGTCCCCGTCCCCGTCCCCTAACCCTAACCCTAACCCTAACCCTAACCCTTACCCGAAGCCTTACACTCACCCGTCCCCTAATCCTCACCCGTACGCTAACACTAACTCGTACCCTAACACGTACGCTCACCCTAAACCTTTGTCGTACACTAACCTGTACCCTAAACCGTCCCCGTCCCATAACCCTAACCCTAACCCTAACCCTTACCCGAAGCCTTACACTCACCCGTCCCCTAATCCTAACCCGTAAGCTAACACTAACCCATACCCTAACACGTACGCTCACCCTAAACCGTTGTCATACCCTAACTTGTACCCTAAACCGTCCCCGTCACCTACACCTAACCCTAACCCTAACCCTAACCCTAACACTTACCCGAAGCCTTACCCTCAACCGTCCCCTAATCCTAACCCGTACACTAACACTAAACCGTACCCTAACACGTACGCTCACCCTAAACCGTTGACGTACCCTAACCTGTACCCTAAACCGTCCCCGTCCCCTAACCATAAACCTAACCCTAACCCTATCCCTAACCCTTACCCGAAGCCTTACACTCACCCGTCCCCTAATCCTAACCCGTACGCTAACACTAACCCGTACGCTAACACGTACGCTCACCCTAAACCTTTGTCGTACCCTAACCTGTACCCTAAACCGTCCCCGTCCCCGTCCCCTAACCCTAACCCTAACCCTAACCTTTACCCGAAGCCTTACCCTCAGCCGTCCTCTAATCGTAACCCGTACGCTAACACTAACCCGTACCCTAACACGTACGCTCATCCTAAACTGTTGTCGTACCCTAACCTGTACCCTTAACCGTCCCTGTCCCCGTCCCCTAACCCTAACCCTAGCCCTAACCCTAACCCTAACACTTACCCGAAGCCTTACCCTCACCCGTCCGCTAATCCTAACCCGTACGCTAACACTAACCCGAACCCTAACACGTACGCTCACCCTAAACCATTGTCGCAGCCGAACCTGTACCCTAAACCGTCCCCGTCCCCTAACCCTAACCCTAACCCTAACCCTAACCCTTACCCGAAGCCTTACCCTCACCCGTCCCCTATTCCTAACCCGTACGCTAACACTAACCCGTACCTTAACACGTACGCTCACCCTAAACCTTTGTCGTACCCTAACCTGTACCCTAAACCGTCCGCGTCCCCTAACCCTAACCCTAACCCTAACCCTAACCCTAACCCTTACCTGAAGCCTTACACTCACCCGTCACCTAATCCTCACCCGTACGCTAACACTAACCCGTACCCTAACACGTACGCTCACCCTAAACCGTTGTCGTACCCTAACCTGTACCCTAAACCGTCCCCTAACCCTAACCCTAAACCTAACCCTAACCTTAACCCTAACCCTTACCCGAAGCCTTACCCTCACCCGTCCCCTAATCCTAACCCGTACGCAAACATTAACACGTACCCTAACACGTACGCTCACCCTAAACCGTTGTCGTACCCTAACCTGTACCCTAAACCGTCCCCGTCCCATACCCCTAACCCTAACCCTAACCCTAACCCTAACCCTTACGCGAAGCCTTACCCTCACCCGTCCCCTAATCCTAACCCGTACGCTAACACTAACCCGTACCCTAACACGTACGCTCAACCTAAACCGTTGTCGTACCCTAACCTGTACCCTAAACCGTCCCCGTCCCCTAACCCTAACCCTAACACTTACCCGAAGCCCTACCCTCACCCGTTCCCTAATCCTAACCCGTACGCTAACACTAACCAGTACCCTAACACGTACGCTCACCCTAAACCTTTGTCGTACCCTAACTTGTACCCTAAACCGTCCCCGTCCCCTAACCCTAACACTAACCCTAACCCTTACCCGAAGCCTTACCCTCACCCGTGCCCTAATCCTAACCCGTACGCTAACACTAACCCGTACCCTAACACGTACGCTCACCCTAAACCGTTGTCGTACCCTAACCTGTACCCTAAACTGTCCCCGTCCCCTAACCCTAACCCTAACCCTAACCCTAACCCTAACCCTTACCCGAAGACTTACCCTCACCCGTCCCCTAATCCTAACCCTTACGCTAACACTAACACATACCCTAACACGTAAGCTCACCCTAAACCGTTTTCGTACCCTAACCTGTACCCTAAACCGTCCCCGTCCCCGTCCCCTAACCCTAACCCTAACCCTAACCCTTACCCGAAGCCTTACCCTCACCCGTCCCCTAATCCTAACCCGTACGCCAACACTAACCCGTACCGTAACACGTACGCTCACCCTAAACCGTTGTCATACCCTACCCTGTACCCTAAACCGTCCCCGTCCCCTAACCCTAACCGTAACCCTAACCCTATCCCTTACCCGAAGCCTTACCCTCACCCGTCCCCTAATCCTAACCCGTACGCTAACACTAACCCGTACCCTAACACGTACGCTCACCCTAAAACGTTGTCGTACCCTAACCTGTACCCTAAACCATCCCCGTCCCCTAACCCTAACCCTAACCCTTACCCGAAGCCTTACCCTCACCCGTCCCCTAATCCTCACCCGTACGCTAACACTAACCCGTACCCTAACACGTACGCTCACCCTAAAACGTTGACGTACACTAACCTGTACCTTAAACCGTCCCCGTCCCCGTCCCCTAACCCTAACCCTAACCCTAACCCTAAACCTTACCCGAAGCCTTACCCTCACCCGTCCCCTAATCCTATCCCGTACGCTAACACTAACCCGTACCCTAACACGTACGCTCACCCTAAACCGTTGTCGTACCCTAACCTGTACCCTAAACCGACCCCGTCCCATAAACCTAAACCTAACCCTAACCCTAACCCTTACCCGAAGCCTTAACGTCACCCGTCCCCTAATCCTCACCCGTACGCTAACACTAACCCGTACCCTAACACGTACGCTCACCTTAAACCGTTGCCGTACCCTAACCTGTACCCTAAACCGTCCCCGTCCCCTAAACCTAACTCTAACCCTAACCCTAACCCTAACCCTTACCCGAAGCCTTACCCTCAACCGTCCCCTAATCCTAACCCGTACGCTAACACTAACCCATACCGTAACACGTACGCTCACCCTAAACGGTTGTCGTACCCTAAACTGTACCCTAAACCGTCCACGTCCCCTAACCCTAACCCTAACCCTAAACCTAACCCTTACCCGAAGCCTTACCCTAACCCGTCCCCTAATCCTAACCCGTACGTTAACACTAACCGGTACCCTAACACGTACCCTCACACTAAACCGTTGTCCTACACTAACTTGTACCCTAAACCGTCCCTGTGCCCGTCCCCTAACCCTAACCCTAACCCTAACCCTAACCCTTTCCCGAAGCCTTAACCTCACCCGTCCCCTAATCCTAACCCGTACGCTAACACTAACCCATACCCTAACACGTACGCTCACCCTAAACCGTTGTCGTACCCTAACCTGTACCCTAAACCGTCCCCGTCCCCGTCCCCTAACCCTAACCCTAACCCTAACCCTAACCCTTACACGAAGCCTTACTCTGACCCGTCCCCTAATCCTCACCCGTACGCTAACACTAACCCGTACCCTAACACGTACGCTCACCCTAAAACTTTGTCGTACACTAACCTGTACCCTAAACCGTCCCCGTCCCCTAACCCTAACCCTAACCCTAACCCTAACCCTTACCCAAAGCCTTACACTCACCCGTCCCCTAATCCTAACCCGTACGCTAACACTAACCCATACCCTAACACGTAAGCTCACCCTAAACCGATTTCGTACCCTAACCTGTACCCTAAACCGTCCCCGTCCCCGTCCCCTAACCCTAACCCTAACCCTAACCCTTACCCGAAGCCTTACCCTCACCCGTCCCCTAATCCTAACCCGTACGCCAACACTAACCCGTACCGTAACACGTACACTCACCCTAAACCGTTGTCGTACACTAACCTGTACCCTAAATCGTCCCTGTCCCCTAACGCTAACCCTAACCCTTACCCGAAGCCTTACCCTCACCCGTTCCCTAATCCTAACCCGTACGCTAACACTAACCAGTACCCTAACACGTACGCTCACCCTAAACCGTTGTCGTACCCTAACTTGTACCCTAAACCGTCCCCGTCCCCTAACCCTAACACTAACCCTAACCCTTACCCGAAGCCTTACCCTCACCCGTCCCCTAATCCTAACCCGTAGGCTAACACTAACCCGTACCCTAACACGTACGCTCACCCTAAACCGTTGTCGTACAGTAACCTGTACCCTAAACCGTCCCCATCCCCTAACCCTAACCCTAACCCTAACCCTAACCCTTACCCGTAGCCTTACCGTCACCCGTCCCCTAATCCTAACCCGTACGCTAACACTAACCCGTACCCTAACACGTACGCTCACCCTAAACCGTTGTCATACCCTAACCTGTACCCTAAACCGTCCCCGTCCCCTAACCCTAACCCTAACCCTAACCCTATCCCTTACCCGAAGCCTTACCCTCACCCGTCCCCTAATCCTAACCCGTACGCTAACACTAACCCGTACCCTAACACGTACGCTCACCCTAAACCGTTGTCGTACCCTAACCTGTAACCTAACCCGTCCCCGTCCCCTAACCCTAACCCTAACCCTTACCCGAAGCCTTACCCTCACCCGTCCCCTAATCCTCACCCGTACGCTAACACTAACCCGTACCCTAACACGTACGCTCACCCTAAAATGTTGTCGTACACTAACCTGTACCCTAAACCATCCCCGTCCCCTACCCTAACCCTAAACCTAACCCTAACCCTAACCCTTACCCGAAGCCTTACCCTCACCCGTCCCCTAATACTAACCCGTTCGCTAACACTAACCCGTACCCTAAAACGTACGCTCACCCTAAACCGTTGTCGTACCCTAACCTGTACCCTAAACCGTCCCCATCCGCTAACCCTAAACCTAACTCTAACCCTAACCCTAACCCTTACCCGAAGCCTTACCCTCACCCGTCCCCTAATCCTCACCCGTACGCTAACACTAACCCGTACCCTAACACGTACGCTCACCCTAAACGGTTGTCGTACCCTAACCTGTACCCTAAACCGTCCACGTCCCCTAACCCTAACCCTAACCCTAACCCTACCCCTTACCCGAAGCCTTACCCTAACCCGTCCCCTAATCCTAACCCGTACGTTAACACTAACCCGTACCCTAACACGTACCCTCACCCTAAACCGTTGTCGTACCCTAACTTGTACCCTAAACCGTCCCTGTGCCCGTCCCCTAACCCTAACCCTAACCCTAACCCTTTCCCGAAGCCTTAACCTCACCCGTCCCCTAATCCTAACCCGTACGCTAACACTAACCCATACCCTAACACGTACGCTCACCCTAAACCGTTGTCGTACCCTAACCTGTACCCTAAACCGTCCCCGTCCCCGTCCCCATCCCCTAACCCTAACCCTAACCCTAACCCTTACCCGAAGCCTTACACTCACCCGTCCCCTAATCCTCACCCGTACGCTAACACTAACCCGTACCCTAACACGTACGCTCACCCTAAACCTTTGTCGTACACTAACCTGTACCCTAAACCGTCCCCGTCCCCTAACCCTAACCCTAACCCTAACCCTACCCCTAACCCTTACCCGAAGCCTTACTCTCACCCGTCCCCTAATCCTAACCCGTACGCTAACACTAACCCATACCCTAACACGTACGCTCACCCTAAACCGTTGTCATACCCTATCTTGTACCCTAAACCGTCCCCGTCCCCTAACCCTAACCCTAACCATAACCCTAGCCCTAACCCTTACCCGAAGCCTTACCCTCACCCGTCCCCTAATCCTAACCCGTACACTAACACTAACCCGTACCCTAACACGTACGCTCACCCTAAACCGTTGACGTACCCTAACCTGTACCCTAAACCGTCCCCGTCCCCTAACCCTAAACCTAACCCTAACCCTATCCCTAACCCTTACCCGAAGACTTACACTCACCCGTCCCCTAATCCTAACCCGTACGCTAACACTAACCCGTACCCTAACACGTACGCTCAGCCTAAACCGTTGTCGTACCCTAACCTGTACCCTAAACCGTCCCCGTCCCCGTCCCCTAACCCTAACCCTAACCCTAACCTTTACCCGAAGCCTTACCCTCAGCCGTCCTCTAATCCTAACCCGTACGCTAACACTATCCCGTACCCTAACACGTACGCTCACCCTAAATCGTTGTCGTACCCTAACCTGTACCCTACACCGTCCCCGTCCCCGTCCCCGTCCCCTAACCCTAACCCTAACCCTTACCCGAAGCCTTACCCTCACCAGTCCCCTAATCCTAACCCGTACGCTAACACTAACAAATACCCTAACATGTACGCTCACCCTAAACCGTTGTCGTACCCTAACCTGTACCCTTAACCGTCCCTTTCCCCGTCCCCTAACCCTAACCCTAGCCCTAACCCTAAACCTAACACTTACCCGAAGCCTTACACTCACCCGTCCGCTAATCCTAACCCGTACGCTAACACTAACCCGTACCCTAACACGTACGCTCACCCTAAACCATTGTCGCAGCCGAACCTGTACCCTAAACCGTCCCCGTCCCCTAACCCTAACCCTAACCCTAACCCTTACCCGAAGCCTTACCCTCACCCGTCCCCTAATCCTCACCCGTACGCTAACACTAACCCGTACCTTAACACGTACGCTCACCCTAAACCTTTGTCGTACCCTAACCTGTACCCTAAACCGTCCGCGTCCCCTAACCCTAACCCTAACCCTAACCCTAACCCTAACCCTTACCTGAAGCCTTACATTCACCCGTCACCTAATCCTCACCCGTACGCTAACACTAACCCATACCCTAAGACGTACGCTCACCCTAAACCGTTGTCGTACCCTAACCTGTACCCTAAACCGTCCCCTAACCCTAACCCTAAACCTAACTCTAACCCTAACCCTAACCCTTACCCGAAGCCTTACCCTCACCCGTCCCCTAATCCTAACCCGTACGCAAACACTAACCCGTACCCTAACACGTACGCTCACCCTAAACCGTTGTCGTACACTAACCTGTACCCTAAACCGTCCCCGTCCCCTAACCCTAACCCTAACCCTAACCCTTACGCGAAGGCTTACCCTCACCCGTCCCCTAATCCTAACCCGTACGCTAACACTAACCCGTACCCTAACACGTACGCTCAACCTAAACCGTTGACGTACCCTAACCTGTACCCTAAACCATCCCCGTCCCCTAACCCTAACCCTAACCCTTACCCGAAGCCCTACCCTCACCCGTTCCCTAATCCTAACCCGTACGCTAACACTAACCAGTACCCTACCACGTACGCTCACCCTAAACCGTTGTCGTACCCTAACTTGTACCCTAAACCGTCCCCGTCCCCTAACCCTAACACTAACCCTAACACTTACCCGAAGCCTTACCCTCACCCGTCACCTAATCCTAACCCGTACGCTAACACTAACCCGTACCCTAACACGTACGCTCACCCTAAACCGTTGTCGTACCCTAACCTGTACCCTAAACTGTCCCCGTCCCCTAACCCTAACCCGAACCCTAACCCTAACCCTAACCCTTACCCGAAGACTTACCCTCACCCGTCCCCTAATCCTAACCCTTACGCTAACACTAACCCATACCCTAACACGTAAGCTCACCCTAAACCGTTTTCGTACCCTAACCTGTACCCTAAACCGTCCCCGTCCCCATCCCCTAACCCTAACCCTAACCCTTACCCGAAGCCTTACCCTCACCCGTCCCCTAATCCTTAGCCGTACGCCAACACTAACCCGTACCGTAACACGTACGCTTACCCTAAACCGTTGTCGTACACTAACCTGTACCCGAAACCGTCCCCATCCCCTAACCCTAAACCTAACCCTAACCCTTACCCGAAGCCTTACCATCACCCGTCCCCTAATCCTAACCCGTACGCTAACACTAAGCCGTACCCTAACACGTACGCTCACCCTAAACCGTTCTCATACCCTAACCTGTACCCTAAACCGTCCCCGTCCCTTAACCCTAACCCTAACCCTATCCCTTACCCGAAGCCTTACCCTCACCCGTCCCCTAATCCTAACCCGTACGCTAACACTAACCCGTACCCTAACACGTACGCTCACCCTAAACCGTTGTCGTACCCTAACCTGTACCCTAAACCATCCCCGTCCCCTAACCCTAACCCTAACCCTTACCCGAAGCCTTACCCTCACCCGTCCCCTAATCCTCACCCGTACGCTAACACTAACCCGTACCCTAACACGTACGCTCACCCTAAAACGTTGTCGTACACTAACCTGTACCCTAAACCGTCCCCGTCCCCGTCCCCTAACCCTAAACCTAACCCTAACCCTTACCCAAAGCCTTACCCTCAACCGTCCCCTAATCCTTACCCGTACGCTAACACTAACCCGTACCCTAACACGTACGCTCAACCTAAACCGTTGTCGTACACTAACCTGTACACTAAACCGTCCCCATGCCCGTCCCCTAACCCTAACCCTAACCCTAACCCTAACCGTTACCCGAAGCCTTACCCTCACCCTTCCCGTAATCCTAACCCGTACGCTAACACTAACCCGTACCCTAAAACGTACGCTCACCCTAAACCGTTGTCGTACCCTAACCTGTACCCTAAACCGTCCCCGTCCCGTAACCCTAACCCTAACTCTAACCCTAACACTAACCCTTACCCGAAGCATTACCCTCACCCGTCCCCTAATCCTAACCCGTACGCTAACACTAAACCGTACCCTAACACTTACGCTCATCCTAAAACGTTGTCGTACCCTAACCTGTACCCTAAACTGTCCCCGTCCCCTAACCCTAACCCTAACCCTAAGCCTAAGCCTAACCCTTACCCGAAGCCTTACCCTCACCCGTCCCCTAATCCTAACCCGTACGCTAACACTAACCCGTACCCTAACACGTACGCTCACCCTAAACCGTTGTCGTACCCTAACCTGTACCCTAAACCGTCCCCGTCCCCTAACCCTAACCCTAACCCTAACCCTAACCCTAACCCTTACCCGAAGCCTTACCCTAACCCGTCCCCTAATCCTAACTCGTACGCTAACACTAACACGTACCCTAACACGTACCCTCACCCTAAACCGGTGTCGTACCCTAACCTGTACCCTAAACCGTCCCCGTCCCTGTCCCCTAACCCTAAACCTAACCCTAACCCTTACCCGAAGCCTTACCCTCAACCGTCCCCTAATCCTAACCCGTACGCTAACACTAACCCGTACCCTAACACGTACGCTCAACCTAAACCGTTGTCGTACACTAACCTGTACCCTAAACCGTCCCCGTGCCTGTCCCCTAACCCTAACCCTAACCCTAACCCTAACCCTTACCCGAAGCCTTACCCTCACCCTTCCCGTAATCCTAACCCGTACGCTAACACTAACCCGTACCCTAAAACGTACGCTCACCCTAAACCGTTGTCGTACCCTAACCTGTACCCTAAACCGTCCCCGTCGCGTAACCCTAACCCTAACTCTAACCCTAACACTAACCCTTACCCGAAGCATTACCCTCACCCGTCCCCTAATCCTAAACCGTACGCTAACACTAAACCGTACCCTAACACTTACGCTCATCCTAAACCGTTTTCGTACCCTAACCTGTACCCTAAACCGTCCCCGTCCCCTAACCCTAACCCTAACCCTAAGCCTAAGCCTAACCCTTACCCGAAGCCTTACCCTCACCCGTCCCCTAATCCTAACCCGTACGCTAACACTAACCCGTACCCTAACACGTACGCTCACCCTAAACCGTTGTCGTACCTAACCTGTACCCTAAACCGTCCCCGTCCCCTAACCCTAACCCTAACCCTAACCCTAACCCTAACCCTTACCCGAAGCCTTACCCTAACCCGTCCCCTAATCCTAACTCGTACGCTAACACTAAAACGTACCCTAACACGTACCCTCACCCTAAACCGGTGTCGTACCCTAACCTGTACCCTAAACCGTCCCCGTGCCCGTCCCCTAACCCTAACCCTAACCCTAACCCTAACCCTTTCCCGAAGCCTTAACCTCACCCGTCCCCTAATCCTAACCCGTACGCTAACACTAACCCGTACCCTAACACGTACGCTCACCCTAAACCGTTGTCGTACCCTAACCTGTACCCTAAACCGTCCCCGTCCCCTAACCCGAACCCTAACCCTAACCCTAACCCTTACCCGAAGCCTTACACTCACCCGTCCCCTAATCCTCACCCGTATGCTAACACTAACCCGAACCCTAACACGTACCCTCACCCTAAACCGTTGTCGTAACCTAACCTGTACCCTAAACCGTCCCCGTCCCCGTCCCCTAACCCTAACCCTAACACTAACCCTAACCCTTACCCGAAGCCTTACCCTCACCCGTCCCCTAATCCTAACCCGTACGCTAACACTAACACGTACCCTAACACGTACGCTCACCCTAAACCATTGTCGTACCCTAACCTGTACCCTAAACCGTCCCCGTCCCCTAACCCTAACCCTAAACCTAACTCTAACCCAAACCCTAACCCTTACCCGAAGCCTTAACCTCACCCGTCCCCTAATCCTAACCCGTACGCTAACACTAACCCGTACCCTAACACGTACGCTCACCCTAAACCGTTGTCGTACCCTAACCTGTACCCTAAACCGTCCCCGTCTCCTAACCCTAACCCTAACCCTAACCCTAACCCTAACCTTTACCCGAAGCCTTACCCTCACCCATCCCCTAATCCTAACCCGTACGCTAACACTAACCAGTACCCTAACACGTACGCTCACCCTAAACCGTTGTCGTACCCTTACCTGTACCCTAAACCGTCCCCGTCCCCTAACCCTAACCCTAACCCTTACCCGAAGCCTTACCCTCACCCGTCACCTAATCCTAAACCGTACTCTAACACTAACCCGTACCCTAACACGTACGCTCACCCTAAACCGTTGTCGTACCCTAACCTGTACCCTAAACCGTCCCCGTCCCCTAACCCTAACCATAACCCTAACCCTAACCCTTACCGAAGCCTTACCCTCACCCGTCCCCTAATCCTAAACCGTACGCTAACACTAAACCGTACCCTAACACGTACGCTCACCCTAAACCGCTGTCGTACCCTAACCTGTACCCTAAACCGTCCCCGTCCCCTAACCCTAACCCTAACCCTAACCCTAACCCTTACCCGAAGCCTTACCCTCACCCGTCCCATAATCCTAACCCGTACGCTAACACTAAACCATACACTAACATGTACGCTCACCCTAAACCGTTGTCCTACCCTAACCTGTACCCTAAACCGTCCCTGTCCCCGTCCCGTAACCCTAACCCTAACCCTAACCCTAACCCTAAACCTTACCCAAAGCCTTACCCTCACCCGTCCCCTAATCCTAACCCGTACGCTAACACTAACCCGTACCCTAACACGTACGTTCACCCTAAACCGTTGTCGTACCCTAACCTGTACCCTAAACCGTCCCTGTCCCCTAAACCTAACCCTAACCCTTACTCGAAGCCTTACCCTCACCCGTCCCCTAATCCTAACCCGTACGCTAACACGAACCCATACCCTAACACGTACGCTCACCCTAAACCGTTGTCGTACCCTAACCTGTATCCTAAACCGTCCCCGTCCACTAGCCCTAACCCTAACCCTAACCCTAACCCTAACGCTTACCCGAAGCCTTACCCTCACCCGTCCCCTAATCCTAACCCGTACGCTAACACTAACCCGTACCCTAACACGTACGCTCACCCTAAACCGTTGTCGTACACTAACCTGTACCCTAAATCGTCGCCGACCCCGTCCCCGTCCCCTAACCCTAACCCTAACCCTAACCCTTACCCGAAGCCTTACCCTCACCCGTCCCCTAATCCTAACCCGTACGCTAACACTAACCCGTACCCTAACACGTACGCTCACCCTAAACCGTTGTCGTACCCTAACCTGTACCCTAAAGCGTCCCCGTCCCCTAACGCTAACCCTATCCCTAACCCTAACCCTAACCCTTACCCGAAGACTTACCCTCACCCGTCCGCTAATCCTAACCCTTACGCTAACACTAACCCGTACCCTAACACGTACGCTCACCCTAAACCGTTGTCGTACCCTAACCTGTACCCTAAACCGTCCCCGTCCCGATCCCCTAACCCTAACCCTAACCCTAACCCTTACCCGAAGCCTTACCCTCACCCGTCCCCTAATCCTAACCCGTACGCCAACACTAACCCGTACCCTAACACGTACGCTCACCCTAAACCGTTGTCGTACACTAACCTGTACCCTAAACCGTCCCCATCCCCTAACCGTAACCCAACCCTAACACTAACCCTTACCCGAAGCCTTACCCTCACCCGTCCCCGAATCCTAAACTGTACGCTAACACTAACCCGTACCCTAACACGTACGCTCACCCTAAACCGTTGTCGTACCCTAACCTGTACCCTAAACCGTCCCCGTCCCCGTCCCCTAACCCTAACCCTAACCCTAACCCTAACCCTTACCCGAAGCCTTACCCTCACCCGTCCCCTAATCCTAATCCGTACGCTAACACTAACCCGTACCCTAACACGTACGCTCACCCTAAACCGTTGTCATACCCTAATCTGTACCCTAAACCGTCCCCGTCCCCTAACCCTAACCCTAACCCTAACCCTTACCCGAAGCCTTACCCTCACCCGTCCCCTAATCCTAACCTGTACGCTAACACTAACCCGTACCCTAACACGTACGCTCACCCTAAATCGTTGTCGTACCCTAACCTGTACCCTAAACCGTCCCCGTACCCTAACCCTAACCCTAACCCTAACCCTAACCCTAACACTTACCCGAAGCCTTACCCTCACCCGTCCCCTAATCCTAAGCCGTACGCTAACACTAACCCGTACCCTAACACGTACGCTCACCTTAAACCGTTGTCGTGCCCTAACCTGTACCCTAAACCGTCCCCGTCCCATAACCCTAACCCTAACCCTAACCCTAACCCTTACCCGAAGCCTTACCCTCACCCGTCCCCTTATCCTAAACCGTGTGCTAACACTAACCCCTACCCTAACTCGTACGCTCACCCTAAACCGTTGTCGTACCCTACCCTGTACCCTAAACCGTCCCCGTCCCCTAACCCTAACCCTAACCCTTACCCGAAGCCTTACCCTCACCCGTCCCCTAATCCTCACCCGTACGCTAACACTAACCCGTACGCTAACACGTACGCTCACCCTAAAACATTGTCGTACCCTAACCTGTACCCTAAACCGTCCCCGTCCCCTAACCCTAACCCTAACCCTAACCCTAACCCTAACCCTTACCCGAAGCCTTACGCTCACCCGTCCCCTAATCCTAACCCGTACGCTAACACGAACCCGTACCCTAACACGTACGCTCACCCTAAACCGTTGTTGTACCCTAACCTGTACCCTAAACCGTCCCCGTCCCCTAACCCTAAACCTAACCCTAGTCCTAACCCTAACCCTTACCCGAAGCCTTACCCTCACCCGTCCCCTAATCCTCACCCGTACGCTAACACTAACCCGTACCCTAACACGTACGCTCACCCTAAACCGTTGTCGTACCCTAACCTGTACCCTAAACCATCCCCGTCCCCGTCCCCTAACCCTAACCCTAACACTAACCCTTACCCGAAGCCTTACCCTCACCCGTCCCCTAATCCTAACCCGTACGCTAACACTAACCCGTACCCTAACACGTACGCTCCCCCTAAACGGTTGTCGTACCCTAACCTGTACCCTAAACCGTCCACGTCCCCTAACCTTAACCCTAACCCTAACCCTAACATTACCCGAAGCCTTACCCTCACCCGTCCCCTAATCCTAACCCGTACGTTAACACTAACCCGTACCCTAACACGTACGCTCACCCTAAACCGTTGTCGTACCCTAACTTGTACCCTAAACCGTCCCCGTGCCCGTCCCCTAACCGTAACTCTAACCCTAACCCTAACCCTTTCCCGAAGCCTTACCCTCACCCGTCCCCTAATCCTAACCCATACGCTAACACTAACCCGTACCCTAACACGTACGCTCACCCTAAAGCGTTGTCGTACCCTAAATTGTACCCTAAACCGTCCCCGTCCCCTAACCCTATCCCTAACCCTAACCCTAACCCTAACCCTTACCCGAAGCCTTACCCTCACCCGTGCCCTAATCCTAACCCGTACACTAACACTAAACCGTACCCTAACACGTACGCTCACCCTAAACTGTTGACGTACCCTAACCTGTACCCTAAACCGTCCCCGTCCCCGTCCCCTAACCCTAACCCTAACCTTTACCCGAAGCCTTACCCTCAGCCGTCCTCTAATCCTAACCCGTACGCTAACACTAACCCGTACCCTAACACGTACGGTCACCCTAAATCTTTGTCGTACACTAACCTGTACCCAAAACCATCCCCGTCCCCGTCCCCGTCCCCGTACCCTAACCCTAATCCTAACCCTTACCCGAAGCCTTAACATCACCCGTCCCCTAATCCTAACCCATACGCTAACACTAACCCATACCCTAACATGTACGCTCACCCTAAACCGTTGTCGTACCCTAACCTGTACCCTAAACCGTCCCTGTCCCCGTCCCCTAACCCTAACCCTAGCCCTAACCCTAACCCTAACCCTTACCCGAAGCCTTACCCTCACCCGTCCGCTAATCCTAACCCGTAAGCTAACACTAACCCGTACCCTAACACGTACGCTCACCCTAAACCATTGTCGCAGCCGAACCTGTACCCTAAACCGTCCCCGTCCTCTAACCCTAACCCTAACCGTAAACCTATCCCTTACCCGAAGCCTTACCCTCACCCGTCCCCTAATCCAAACCCGTACGCTAACACTAACCCATACCCTAACACGTACGCTCACCCTAAACCGTTGTCGTACCCTAACCTGTACCCTAAACCGTCCCCTAACCCTAAACCTAAACCTAACCCTAACCCTAACCCTAACCCTTACCCTTACCCGAAGCCTTACCCTCACCCGTCCCCTAATCCTAACCCGTACGCTAACACTAACCCGTACCCTATCACGTACGCTCACCCTAAACCGTTGTCGTACCCTAACCTGTACCCTAAACCATCCCCGTCCCCTAACCCTAACCCTAACCCTAACCCTAACCCTAACCCTTACGCGAAGCCTTACCCACACCCGTCCCCTAATCCTAACCCGTACGCTAACACTAACCCGTACCCTAACACGTACGCTCACCCTAAACCTTTATCGTACCCTAACCTGTACCCTAAACCGTCCCCGTCCCCTAACCCTAACCCTAACCCTTACCCGAAGCCTTACCCTCACCCGTTCCCTAATCCTAACCCGTACGCTAACACTAACCAGTACCCTAACACGTACGCTCACCCTAAACCGTTGTCGTACCCTAACTTGTACCCTAAACCGTCCCCGTCCCCTAACCCTAACCCTAACCCTAACCCTTACCCGAAGCCTTACCCTCACCCGTCCCCTAACCCTAACCCGTACGCTAACACTAACCCGTACCCTAAAACGTACGCTCACCCTAAACCGTTGTCGTACCCTAACCTGTACCCTAAACCGTCCCCGTCCCCTAACCCTAACCCTAACCCTAACCTTAACCCTAACGCTTACCCGAAGCCTTACCCTCACCCGTCCCCTAATCCTAACCCGTACGCTAACACTAACCCGTACCCTAACACGTACGCTCACCCTAAACTGTTGTCGTACCCTAACCTCTACCCTAAACCGTCCCTGTCCCCGTCCCGTAACCCTAACCCTAACCCTAACACTATCCCTAACCCTTACCCGAAGCCTTAGCCTCACCCGTCCCCTAATCCTAACCCGTACGCTAACACTATACCGTACCCTAACACGTACGCTCACCCTAAACCGTTGTCGTACCCTAACCTGTACCCTAAAGCGTCCCCGTCCCCTAACGCGAACCCTAACCCTAACCCTAACCCTAACCCTTACCCGAAGACTTACCCTCACCCGTCCCCTAATCCTAACCCTTACGCTAACACTAACCCGTACCCTAACACGTAAGCTCACCCTAAACCGTTGTCGTACCCTAACCTGTACCCTAAACCGTCCCCATCCCGATCCCCTAACCCTAACCCTAACCCTAACCCTTACCCGAAGCCTTACCCTCACCCGTCCCCTAATCCTAACCCGTACGCCAACACTAACCCG
>NW_028322236.1:8672500-8675000 GCF_059928025.1 Delphinapterus leucas | reverse complement strand
TTACCGTCACCCGTCCCCTAATCCTAACCCGTACGCTAACACTAACCCGTACCCTAACACGTACCCTCACTCTAAACCGTTGTCGTACCATAACCTGTACCCTAAACCGTCCCCGTGCCCGTCCCCTAACCCTAAACCTAACCCTAACCCTAACCCTTTCCCGAAGCCTTACCCTCACCCGTCCCCTAATCCTAACCCGTACACTAACACTAACCCGTACCCTAACACGTACGCTCACCCTAAACCGTTGTCGTACCCTAACCTGTACCCTAAACCGTCCCCGTCCCCTAACCCTAACCCTAACCCTAACCCTAACCCTAAACCTTACCCGAAGCCTTACCCTCACCCGTCCCCTAATCCTAACCCGTACACTAACACTAACCCGTACCCTCAGACGTACGCTCACCCTAAACCGTTGACGTACCCTAACATGTACCCTAAACCGTCCCTGTCCCCTAACCCTAACACTAACCCTAACCCTAACCCTTACCCGAAGCCTTACCCTCAACCGTCCCCTAATCCTAACCCGTACGCTAACACTAACCCGTACCCAAACACGTACGCTCACCCTAAACCGTTGTCGTACCCTAACCTGTATCCTAAACCGTCCCCGTCCCCTAACCCTAACTCTAACCCTAACCCTAACCCTAACCTTTACCCGAAGCCTTACCCTCACCCATCCCCTAATCCTAACCCGTACGCTAACACTAACCCATACCCTAACACGTACGCTCAACCTAAACTGTTGTCGTACCCTAACCTGTACCCTAAACCGTCCCCGTCCCCTAACCCTAACCCTAACCCTAACCCTAACCCTAACCCTTACCCGAAGACTTACCCTCACCCGTCCCCTAATCCTAACCCGTACGCTAACACTAATCCATACCCTAACACCTACGCTCACCCTAAATCGTTGTCGTACCCTAACATGTACCCTAAACCGTCCCCGTCTCCTAACACTAACCCTAACCCTAACCCTAACCCTAACACTTATCCGAAGCCTTACCCTCACCCGTCCCCTAATCCTAACCCGTACGCTAACACTAACCCGTACCCTAACACGTACGCTCACCCTAAACCGTTGTCGTACCCTAACCTGTACCCTAAACCGTCCCCGTCCCCATCCCCTAACCCTAACCCTAACACTTACCCGAAGCCGTATCCTCACCCGTCCCCTAATCCTAAACCGTACGCCAACACTAACCCGTAACCTAACACGTACGCTCACCCTAAACCGTTGTCGTACACTAACCTGTACCCTAAACCGTCACCGTCCCCTAACCCTAACCCTAACCCTATCCCTAACCCTTACCCGAAGCCTTACCCTCACCCGTCCCCTAATCCTAACCCGTACGCTAACACTAACCCGTACCCTAACACGTACGCTCACCCTAAACGGTTTTTGTACCCTAACCTGTACCCTAAACCGTCCCCGTCCCCGTCCCCTAACCCTAAACCTAACCCTAACCCTTACCCGAAGCCTTACCCTCACCCGTCCCCTAATCCTAACCCGTACGCTAACACTAACCCGTACCCTAACACGTACGCTCACCCTAAACTGTTGTCGTACACTAACCTGTACCCTAAACCATCCCCGTGCCCGTCCCCTAACCCTAACCCTAACCCTAACCCTTACCCGAAGCCTTACCCTCACCCTTCCCGTAATCCTAACCCGTACGCTAACACTAACCCGTACCCTAACACGTACGCTCACCCTAAACCGTTGCCGTACCCTAACCTGTACCCTAAACCGTCCCCGACCCGTAACCCTAACCCTAACTCTAACCCTAACACTAACCCTTACCCGAAGCCTTACCCTCACCCGTCCCCTAATCCTTACCCGTACGCTAACACTAAACCGTACCCTAAAACTTACGCTCATCCTAAACCGTTGTCGTACCCTAACCTGTACCCTAAACCGTCCCCATCCCCTAACCCTAACCCTAACCCTAAGCCTAAGCCTAACCCTTACCCGAAGCCTTACCCTCACCCGTACCCTAATCCTAACCCGTACGCTAACAGTAACCCGTACCCTAACACGTACGCTCACCCTAAACCGTTGTCGAACCCTAACCTGTACCCTAAACCGTCCCCGTCCCCTAACCCTAACCCTAACCCTAACCCTTACCCGAAGCCTTACCCTAACCCGTCCCCTAATCCTAACTCGTACGCTAACACTAACCCGTACCCTAACACGTACGCTCACCCTAAACGGTTGTCGTACCCTAAACTGTACCCTAAACCGTCCCCGTCCCCTAACCCTAACCCTAACCCTAACCCTAACCCTAACCCTTTCCCGAAGCCTTACACTCACCCGTCCGCTAATCCTAAACTGTACGCTAACACTAATCCGTACCCTAACACTTACGCTCACTCTAAACCGTTGTCGTACCCTAACTTGTACCCTAAGCCGTCCCCGTCCCCTAACCCTAACCCTAACCCTAACACTTACCCGAAGCCTTACCCTCACCCGTCCCCTAATCCTAACCCGTACTCTAAC
>NW_028322236.1:6907500-6915000 GCF_059928025.1 Delphinapterus leucas | reverse complement strand
CTAACCTGTACCCTAAACCGTCCCCGTCCCCAAACCCTAACCCTCACCTTAACCCTAACCCTTACCCGAAGCCTTACCCTCACCCGTCCCCTAATCCTAACCCGTACGCTAACACTAACACGTACCCTAACACGTATGCTCACCCTAAATTATTGTCGTACCCTAACCTGTACCCTAAACCGTCCCCGTCCCCTAACCCTAACCCTAACCCTAACCCTAACCCTTGCCCGAAGCCTTACCCTCAACCGTCCCCTAATCCTAACCCGTACGCTAACACTAACGCATACCCTAAAACGTACTCTCACCCTATACAGTGGTCGTACCCTAACCTGTACCCTAAATCATAACTGTTCCCGGCCCCTAACCCTAACCCTAACCCTAACCCTAACCCTAAACCTTACCCGAAGTCTTACCCTCAACCGTCCCCTAATCCTAACCCGTACGCTAACACTAACCCGTACCCTAAAACGTACGCTCACCCTAAACCGTTGTCGTACCCTAACCTGTACCCTAAACCGTCCCCGTCCCCTAACCATAACCCTAAACCTAACTCTAACCCAAACCCTAACCCTTACCCGAAGCCATAACATCACCCGTCCCCTAATCCGAACCCGTACGCTAACACTAACCCATACCCTAACACGTACGCTCACCCTAAACCGTTGTCGTACCCTAACCTGTACCCTAAACCGTCCCCGTCCCCTAACCCTAACACTAACCCTAACCCTAACCCTAACCCTTACCCGAAGCCTTACCCTCACCCGTACCCTAATCCTAACCCGTACACTAACAGTAACCCGTACCTTAACACGTACGCTCACCCTAAACCGTTGTCGTACACTAACCTGTACCCTAAACCGTCCCCGTCCCCTAAGCCTAACCCTAACCCTAACCCTAAACCTAACCCTTACTCGAAGCCTTACCTTCACCCGTCACCTAATCCTAACCCGTACGCTAACACTAACCCGTACCCTAACACGTACGCTCACCCTAAACCGTTGTCGTACCCTAACCTGTACCCTAAACCGTCCCCGTCCCCTAACCCTAACACTAACCCTAACCCTTACCCGAAGCCTTACCCTCACCCATCCCCTAATTCTAACCCATACGCTAACACTAACCCGTACCCTAAGACGTACGCTCACCCTAAACCGTTGTCGTAGCTTAACCTGTAACCTAAACTGTCCCCGTCCCCTAACCCTAACCCTAACCCTAACCGTAACCCTTACCCGAAGCCTTACCCTCACCCGTTCCCTAATCCTAACCCGTACGCTAACACTAACCCGTAACCTAACACGTACGCTCACCCTAAATCGTTGTCGTACCCTAACCTGTACCCTAAACCGTCCCCGTCCCCTAACCCTAACCCTAACCCTAACCCTAACCCTAACCCTAACCCTTACCTGTAGCCTTACCCTCACCCGTACCCTAATCCTAACCCGTATGCTAACACTAACCCGTACCCTAACACGTACGCTCACCCTAAACCGTTGTCGTACCCTAAACTGTACCCTAAACCGTCCCCGTCCCCTAACCCTAACCCTAACCCTAACCCTAACCCTAACCCTTACCCGAAGCCTTACACTCACCCGTCCCTTAATCCTAACCCGTACGCTAACACTAATCCGTACCCTAACACTTACGCTCACTCTAAACCGTTGTCGTACCCTAACCTGTACCCTAAACCGTCCCCGTCCCCTAACCCTAACCCTAACCCTAAACCTAACCCTAACCCTTACCCGAAGCCTTACCCTCACCCGTCCTCTAATCCTAACCCGTACGCTAACACTAACCCGTACCCTAACACGTACCCTCACCCTAAACCGTTGTCGTACCCTAACCTGTACCCTAAACCGTCCCTGTGCCCGTCCCCTAACCCTAAACCTAACCCTAACCCTAACCCTTTCCCGAAGCCTTACCCTCACCCGTCCCCTAATCCTAACCCGTACGCTAACACTAACCCGTAACCTAACACGTACGCTCACCCTAAACCGTTGTCGTACCGTAACCTGTACCCTAAACCGTCCCCGTCCCCTAACCCTAACCCTAACCATAACCCTAACCCTAAACCTTACCCGAAGCCTTAACCAACCCGTCCCCTAATCCTAACCCGTACGCTAACAATAACCCGTACCCTAACACGTACGCTCACCCTAAACCGTTGTCGTACCCTAACATGTACCCTAAACCGTCCCCGTCCCCTAACCCTAACCCTAATACGAACCTTAACCCTAACCCTTACCCGAAGCCTTACCCTCACCCGTCCCTTAATCCTAACCCGTACGCGAACACTAACCCGTACCCTAACACGTAAGCTCACCCTAAACCGTTGTCGTACCCTACCCTGTACCCTAAAACGTCCCCGTCACCTAACCCTAACCCTAACCCTAACCGTAAACCTAACCCTTACCAGAAGCCTTACCCTCACACGTCCCCTAAACCTAACCCGTACGCTAACACTAAACCGTACCCTAACACGTACGCTCACCCTAAACCATTGTCGTACCCTAACCTGTACCCTAAACCGTCCCCGTCCCCTAACCCTAACTCTAACCCTAACCCTAACCCTTACCCGAAGCCTTACCCTCACCCGTCCCCTAATCCTAACCCGTACGCTAACACTAAAACGTACCCTAACACGTACGCTCACCCTAAACCGTTGTCGTACTCTAACGTGTACCCTAAACCGTCCCCGTCCCCTAAGCCTATCGCTAACCCTAACCCTTACCCGAAGTCTTACCCTCACCCGTCCCCTAATCGTAACCCGTACGCTAACACTAAACCGTACCCTAACACGTACGCTCACCCTAAACCGTTGTCGTACCCTAACCTGTACCCTAAACCGTCCCCGTCCCCGTCCCTTAACCCTAACCCTAACCCTAACCCTAACCCTTACCCGAAGCCTTACCCTCACCCGTCCCCTAATCCTAACCCGTACGCTAACACTAACCCGTACCCTAACACGTACGCTCACCCTAAACCTTTCTCGTACCCTAACCTGTACCCTAAAGCGTCCCCGTACCCTAACCCTAACCCTAACCCTAACCCTAACCCTAAACCTTACCCGAAGCCTTACCCTCACCCGTCCCCTAATCCTATCCCGTACGCTAACACTAACCCGTACCCTAACACGTACTCTCACCATAAACCGTTGTCGTACCCTAACCTGTACCCTAAACCGTCCCCGTCCCCGTCCCCGTCCCCTAACCCTAACCCTAACCCTAACCCTAACCCTTACCTGAAGCCTTACCCTCACCCGTCCCCTATTCCTAACCCGTACGCAAACACTAACCCACACCATAACACTTAGCCTCACCCTAAACCGTTGTCGTACCCTAACCTTTACCCTAAACCGTCCCCGTCCCCTAAACCTAACCCTAACCCTAACCCTAACCCTTACCCGAAGCCTTACCCTCAAACGTCCCCTAATCCTAACCCGTACGCTAACACTAACCCGTACCCTAACATGTACGCTCACCCTAAACAATGGTCGTACCCTAACCTGTACCCTAAATCATAACTGTCCCCGGCCCCTAACCCTAACCCTAAACCTTACGCGAAGTCTTACCCTCACCCGTCCCCTAATACTAACCCGTACGCTAACACTAACCCGTACCCTAACACGTACGCTCACCCTAAACCGTTGTCGTACCCTAACCTGTACCCTAAACCGTCCCCGTCCCCGTCCCCTAACCCTAAACCTAACTCTAACCCAAACCCTAACCCTTACCCGAAGGCTTAACCTCACCCGTCCCCTAATCCTAACCCGTACGCTAACACTAACCCATACCCTAACACGTACGCTCACTCTAAACCGTTGTCGTACCCTAACCTGTACCCTAAGCTGTCCCCGTCCCCTAACCCTAACCCTAACCCTAACCCTAACCCTAACCCTTACCCGAAGCCTTACCCTCACACGTCCCCTAATCCTAACCCGTACGCTAACACTAACCCGTACCCTAACACGTACCCTCACCCTAAACCGTTGTCGTACCCTAACCTGTACCCTAAACCGTCCCCATGCCCGTCCCCTAACCCTAAACCTAACCCTAACCCTAACCCTTTCCCGAAGCCTTACCCTCACCCGTCCCCTAATCCTAACCCGTACGCTAACACTAACCCGTACCCTAACACGTACGCTCACCATAAACCGTTGTCGTACCCTAACCTGTACCCTAAACCGTCCCCGTCCACTAACCCTAACCCTAACCCTAATCCTAACCGTAACCCTTACCCGAAGCCTTACACTCACCTGTCCCCTAATCCTCAACCGTACGCTAACACTAACCCGTACCCTAACACGTACGCTCACCCTAAACCGTCGTCGTACCCTAACCTGTACCCTAAACCGTCCCCGTCCCCGTCCCCTAACCCTAACCCTAACCCTAACCCTAACCCTTACCCGAAGCCTTACACTCACCCGTCCCCTAATCCTAACCCGTACACTAACACTAACCCGTACCCTAACACGTAGGCTCACCCTAAACCGTTGACGTACAGTAACCTGTACCCTAAAACGTCCCTGTCCCCTAACCCTAACCCTAACCCTAACCCTAACCCTTACCCGAAGCCTTACCCTCACCCGTCCCCTAATCCTAACCCGTACGCTAACACTAACCCGTACCCTAACACGTACGCTCACCCTAAACCGTTGTCGTACCCTAACCTGTACCCTAAACCGTCCCCGTCCCGAACCCTAACCCTAACTCTAACCCTAACACTAACCCTTACCCGAAGCATTGCCTTCACCCGTCCCCTAATCCTAACCCGTACGCTAACACTAAACCGTACCCTAACACTTACGCTCATCCTAAACCGTTGTCGTACCCTAACCTGTACCCTAAACCGTCCCCGTCCCCTAACCCTAACCCTAACCCTAAGCCTAAGCCTAACCCTTACCCGAAGCCTTACCCTCACCCGTCCCCTAATCCTAACCCGTACGCTAACACTAACCCGTACCCTAACACGTACGCTCACCCTAAACCGTTGTCGTACCCTAACCTGTACCCTAAACCGTCCCCGTCCCCTAACCCTAACCCTAACCCTAACCCTAACCCTTACCCGAAGCCTTACCCTCACCCGTCCCCTAATCCTAACCCGTACGCTAACACTAACCCGTACCCTAACACGTACGCTCACCCTAAACCGTTGTCGTACCCTAACCTGTACCCTAAACCGTCCCCGTCCCGAACCCTAACCCTAACTCTAACCCTAACACTAACCCTTACCCGAAGCATTGCCTTCACCCGTCCCCTAATCCTAACCCGTACGCTAACACTAAACCGTACCCTAACACTTACGCTCATCCTAAACCGTTGTCGTACCCTAACCTGTACCCTAAACCGTCCCCGTCCCCTAACCCTAACCCTAACCCTAAGCCTAAGCCTAACCCTTACCCGAAGCCTTACCCTCACCCGTCCCCTAATCCTAACCCGTACGCTAACACTAACCCGTACCCTAACACGTACGCTCACCCTAAACCGTTGTCGTACCCTAACCTGTACCCTAAACCGTCCCCGTCCCCTAACCCTAACCCTAACCCTAACCCTAACCCTTACCCGAAGCCTTACCCTCACCCGTCCCCTAATCCTAACCCGTACGCTAACACTAACCCGTACCCTAACACGTACGCTCACCCTAAACCGTTGTCGTACCCTAACCTGTACCCTAAACCGTCCCCGTCCCCTAACCCTAACCCTAACCCTAACCCTAACCCTAACCCTTACCCAAAGCCTTACACTCACCCGTCCCCTAATCCTAACCCGTACGCTAACACTAACCTGTACTCTAAAACGTACGCTCACCCTAAACCATTGTCGTACCCTAACCTTTACCCTAAACCATCCCCATCCCCTAACCCTAACCCTAACCCTAACCCTAACCCTAACCCTTACCCGAAGCCTTACCCTCACCCGTCCCCTAATCCTAACCCGTATGCTAACACTAACCCGTACCCTAACACGTACGCTCACCCTAAACCGTTGTCGTACCCTAACCTGTACCCTAAACCGTCCCCGTCCCCTAACCCTAACCATAACCCTAACCCTAACTATTACCCGAAGCCTTACCCTCACCCGTCCCCTAATCCTAACCCGTACGCTAACACTAAACCGTACCCTAACACGTACGCTCACCCTAAACCGTTGTCGTACCCTAACCTGTACGCTAAACCGTCCCCGTCCCCTAACCCTAACCCTAACACTAACCCTAACCCTAATCCTTACCCGAAGCCTTACACTCACCCGTCCCCTAATCCTAACCCGTACGCTAACACTAACCCGTACCCTAACACGTACGCTCACCCTAAACCGTTTTTGTACCCTAACCTGTACCCTAAACCGTCCCCGTCCCCGTCCCCTAACCCTAAACCTAACCCTAACCCTTACCCGAAGCCTTACCCTCAACCGTCCCCTAATCCTAACCCGTACGCTAACACTAACCCGTACCCTAACACGTACGCTCAACCTAAACCGTTGTCGTACACAAACCTGTACCCTAAACCGTCCCCGTGCCCGTCCCCTAACCCTAACCCTAACCCTAACCCTAACCGTTACCCGAAGCCTTACCCTCACCCTTCCCGTAATCCTAACCCGTACGCTAACACTAACCCGTACCCTAAAACGTACGCTCACCCTAAACCGTTGTCGTACCCTAACCGGTACCCTAAACCGTCCCCGTCTCGTAACCCTAACCCTAACTCTAACCCTAACACTAACCCTTACCCGAAGCATTACCCTCACCCGTCCCCTAATCCTAAACCGTACGCTAACACTAAACCGTACCCTAACACTTACGCTCATCCTAAACCGTTGTCGTACCCTAACCTGTACCATAAACCGTCCCCGTCCCCTAACCCTAACCCTAACCCTAAGCCTAAGCCTAACCCTTACCCGAAGCCTTACCCTCACCCGTCCCCTAATCCTAACCCGTACGCTAACACTAACCCTTACCCTAACACGTACGCTCACCCTAAACCGTTGTCGTACCCTAACCTGTACCCTAAACCGTCCCCGTCCCCTAACCCTAACCCTAACCCTAACCCTAACCCTAACCCTTACCCGAAGCCTTACACTCACCCGTCCCCTAATCTTCACCCGTATGCTAACACTAACCCGAACCCTAACACGTACCCTCACCCTAAACCGTTGTCGTAACCTAACCTGTACCCTAAACCGTCCCCGTCCCCGTCCCCTAACCCTAACCCTAACCCTAACCCTAACCCTTACCCGAAGCCTTACCCAACCCGTCCCCTAATCCTAACCCGTACGCTAACAATAACCCGTACCCTAACACGTACGCTCACCCTAAACCGTTGTCGTACCCTAACATGTACCCTAAACCGTCCCCGTCCCCTAACCCTAACCCTAATACTAACCTTAACCCTAACCCTTACCCGAAGCCTTACCCTCACCCGTCCCTTAATCCTAACCCGTACGCGAACACTAACCCGTACCCTAACACGTAAGCTCACCCTAAACCGTTGTCGTACCCTAACCTGTA
>NW_028322236.1:6870000-6905000 GCF_059928025.1 Delphinapterus leucas | reverse complement strand
ACCCTAACCCTAACCCTTACCTGTAGCCTTACCCTCACCCGTACCCTAATCCTAACCCGTATGCTAACACTAACCCGTACCCTAACACGTACGCTCACCCTAAACCGTTGTCGTACCCTAAACTGTACCCTAAACCGTCCCCGTCCCCTAACCCTAACCCTAACCCTAACCCTAACCCTAACCCTTACCCGAAGCCTTACACTCACCCGTCCCTTAATCCTAACCCGTACGCTAACACTAATCCGTACCCTAACACTTACGCTCACTCTAAACCGTTGTCGTACCCTAACCTGTACCCTAAACCGTCCCCGTCCCCTAACCCTAACCCTAACCCTAAACCTAACCCTAACCCTTACCCGAAGCCTTACCCTCACCCGTCCTCTAATCCTAACCCGTACGCTAACACTAACCCGTACCCTAACACGTACCCTCACCCTAAACCGTTGTCGTACCCTAACCTGTACCCTAAACCGTCCCTGTGCCCGTCCCCTAACCCTAAACCTAACCCTAACCCTAACCCTTTCCCGAAGCCTTACCCTCACCCGTCCCCTAATCCTAACCCGTACGCTAACACTAACCCGTAACCTAACACGTACGCTCACCCTAAACCGTTGTCGTACCCTAACCTGTACCCTAAACCGTCCCCGTCCCCTAACCCTAACCCTAACCATAACCCTAACCCTAAACCTTACCCGAAGCCTTAACCAACCCGTCCCCTAATCCTAACCCGTACGCTAACAATAACCCGTACCCTAACACGTACGCTCACCCTAAACCGTTGTCGTACCCTAACATGTACCCTAAACCGTCCCCGTCCCCTAACCCTAACCCTAATACGAACCTTAACCCTAACCCTTACCCGAAGCCTTACCCTCACCCGTCCCTTAATCCTAACCCGTACGCGAACACTAACCCGTACCCTAACACGTAAGCTCACCCTAAACCGTTGTCGTACCCTACCCTGTACCCTAAAACGTCCCCGTCACCTAACCCTAACCCTAACCCTAACCGTAAACCTAACCCTTACCAGAAGCCTTACCCTCACACGTCCCCTAAACCTAACCCGTACGCTAACACTAAACCGTACCCTAACACGTACGCTCACCCTAAACCATTGTCGTACCCTAACCTGTACCCTAAACCGTCCCCGTCCCCTAACCCTAACTCTAACCCTAACCCTAACCCTTACCCGAAGCCTTACCCTCACCCGTCCCCTAATCCTAACCCGTACGCTAACACTAAAACGTACCCTAACACGTACGCTCACCCTAAACCGTTGTCGTACTCTAACGTGTACCCTAAACCGTCCCCGTCCCCTAAGCCTATCGCTAACCCTAACCCTTACCCGAAGTCTTACCCTCACCCGTCCCCTAATCGTAACCCGTACGCTAACACTAAACCGTACCCTAACACGTACGCTCACCCTAAACCGTTGTCGTACCCTAACCTGTACCCTAAACCGTCCCCGTCCCCGTCCCTTAACCCTAACCCTAACCCTAACCCTAACCCTTACCCGAAGCCTTACCCTCACCCGTCCCCTAATCCTAACCCGTACGCTAACACTAACCCGTACCCTAACACGTACGCTCACCCTAAACCTTTCTCGTACCCTAACCTGTACCCTAAAGCGTCCCCGTACCCTAACCCTAACCCTAACCCTAACCCTAACCCTAAACCTTACCCGAAGCCTTACCCTCACCCGTCCCCTAATCCTATCCCGTACGCTAACACTAACCCGTACCCTAACACGTACTCTCACCATAAACCGTTGTCGTACCCTAACCTGTACCCTAAACCGTCCCCGTCCCCGTCCCCGTCCCCTAACCCTAACCCTAACCCTAACCCTAACCCTTACCTGAAGCCTTACCCTCACCCGTCCCCTATTCCTAACCCGTACGCAAACACTAACCCACACCATAACACTTAGCCTCACCCTAAACCGTTGTCGTACCCTAACCTTTACCCTAAACCGTCCCCGTCCCCTAAACCTAACCCTAACCCTAACCCTAACCCTTACCCGAAGCCTTACCCTCAAACGTCCCCTAATCCTAACCCGTACGCTAACACTAACCCGTACCCTAACATGTACGCTCACCCTAAACAATGGTCGTACCCTAACCTGTACCCTAAATCATAACTGTCCCCGGCCCCTAACCCTAACCCTAAACCTTACGCGAAGTCTTACCCTCACCCGTCCCCTAATACTAACCCGTACGCTAACACTAACCCGTACCCTAACACGTACGCTCACCCTAAACCGTTGTCGTACCCTAACCTGTACCCTAAACCGTCCCCGTCCCCGTCCCCTAACCCTAAACCTAACTCTAACCCAAACCCTAACCCTTACCCGAAGGCTTAACCTCACCCGTCCCCTAATCCTAACCCGTACGCTAACACTAACCCATACCCTAACACGTACGCTCACTCTAAACCGTTGTCGTACCCTAACCTGTACCCTAAGCTGTCCCCGTCCCCTAACCCTAACCCTAACCCTAACCCTAACCCTAACCCTTACCCGAAGCCTTACCCTCACACGTCCCCTAATCCTAACCCGTACGCTAACACTAACCCGTACCCTAACACGTACCCTCACCCTAAACCGTTGTCGTACCCTAACCTGTACCCTAAACCGTCCCCATGCCCGTCCCCTAACCCTAAACCTAACCCTAACCCTAACCCTTTCCCGAAGCCTTACCCTCACCCGTCCCCTAATCCTAACCCGTACGCTAACACTAACCCGTACCCTAACACGTACGCTCACCATAAACCGTTGTCGTACCCTAACCTGTACCCTAAACCGTCCCCGTCCACTAACCCTAACCCTAACCCTAATCCTAACCGTAACCCTTACCCGAAGCCTTACACTCACCTGTCCCCTAATCCTCAACCGTACGCTAACACTAACCCGTACCCTAACACGTACGCTCACCCTAAACCGTCGTCGTACCCTAACCTGTACCCTAAACCGTCCCCGTCCCCGTCCCCTAACCCTAACCCTAACCCTAACCCTAACCCTTACCCGAAGCCTTACACTCACCCGTCCCCTAATCCTAACCCGTACACTAACACTAACCCGTACCCTAACACGTAGGCTCACCCTAAACCGTTGACGTACAGTAACCTGTACCCTAAAACGTCCCTGTCCCCTAACCCTAACCCTAACCCTAACCCTAACCCTTACCCGAAGCCTTACCCTCACCCGTCCCCTAATCCTAACCCGTACGCTAACACTAACCCGTACCCTAACACGTACGCTCACCCTAAACCGTTGTCGTACCCTAACCTGTACCCTAAACCGTCCCCGTCCCGAACCCTAACCCTAACTCTAACCCTAACACTAACCCTTACCCGAAGCATTGCCTTCACCCGTCCCCTAATCCTAACCCGTACGCTAACACTAAACCGTACCCTAACACTTACGCTCATCCTAAACCGTTGTCGTACCCTAACCTGTACCCTAAACCGTCCCCGTCCCCTAACCCTAACCCTAACCCTAAGCCTAAGCCTAACCCTTACCCGAAGCCTTACCCTCACCCGTCCCCTAATCCTAACCCGTACGCTAACACTAACCCGTACCCTAACACGTACGCTCACCCTAAACCGTTGTCGTACCCTAACCTGTACCCTAAACCGTCCCCGTCCCCTAACCCTAACCCTAACCCTAACCCTAACCCTTACCCGAAGCCTTACCCTCACCCGTCCCCTAATCCTAACCCGTACGCTAACACTAACCCGTACCCTAACACGTACGCTCACCCTAAACCGTTGTCGTACCCTAACCTGTACCCTAAACCGTCCCCGTCCCGAACCCTAACCCTAACTCTAACCCTAACACTAACCCTTACCCGAAGCATTGCCTTCACCCGTCCCCTAATCCTAACCCGTACGCTAACACTAAACCGTACCCTAACACTTACGCTCATCCTAAACCGTTGTCGTACCCTAACCTGTACCCTAAACCGTCCCCGTCCCCTAACCCTAACCCTAACCCTAAGCCTAAGCCTAACCCTTACCCGAAGCCTTACCCTCACCCGTCCCCTAATCCTAACCCGTACGCTAACACTAACCCGTACCCTAACACGTACGCTCACCCTAAACCGTTGTCGTACCCTAACCTGTACCCTAAACCGTCCCCGTCCCCTAACCCTAACCCTAACCCTAACCCTAACCCTTACCCGAAGCCTTACCCTCACCCGTCCCCTAATCCTAACCCGTACGCTAACACTAACCCGTACCCTAACACGTACGCTCACCCTAAACCGTTGTCGTACCCTAACCTGTACCCTAAACCGTCCCCGTCCCCTAACCCTAACCCTAACCCTAACCCTAACCCTAACCCTTACCCAAAGCCTTACACTCACCCGTCCCCTAATCCTAACCCGTACGCTAACACTAACCCGTACTCTAAAACGTACGCTCACCCTAAACCATTGTCGTACCCTAACCTTTACCCTAAACCATCCCCATCCCCTAACCCTAACCCTAACCCTAACCCTAACCCTAACCCTTACCCGAAGCCTTACCCTCACCCGTCCCCTAATCCTAACCCGTATGCTAACACTAACCCGTACCCTAACACGTACGCTCACCCTAAACCGTTGTCGTACCCTAACCTGTACCCTAAACCGTCCCCGTCCCCTAACCCTAACCATAACCCTAACCCTAACTATTACCCGAAGCCTTACCCTCACCCGTCCCCTAATCCTAACCCGTACGCTAACACTAAACCGTACCCTAACACGTACGCTCACCCTAAACCGTTGTCGTACCCTAACCTGTACGCTAAACCGTCCCCGTCCCCTAACCCTAACCCTAACACTAACCCTAACCCTAATCCTTACCCGAAGCCTTACACTCACCCGTCCCCTAATCCTAACCCGTACGCTAACACTAACCCGTACCCTAACACGTACGCTCACCCTAAACCGTTTTTGTACCCTAACCTGTACCCTAAACCGTCCCCGTCCCCGTCCCCTAACCCTAAACCTAACCCTAACCCTTACCCGAAGCCTTACCCTCAACCGTCCCCTAATCCTAACCCGTACGCTAACACTAACCCGTACCCTAACACGTACGCTCAACCTAAACCGTTGTCGTACACAAACCTGTACCCTAAACCGTCCCCGTGCCCGTCCCCTAACCCTAACCCTAACCCTAACCCTAACCGTTACCCGAAGCCTTACCCTCACCCTTCCCGTAATCCTAACCCGTACGCTAACACTAACCCGTACCCTAAAACGTACGCTCACCCTAAACCGTTGTCGTACCCTAACCGGTACCCTAAACCGTCCCCGTCTCGTAACCCTAACCCTAACTCTAACCCTAACACTAACCCTTACCCGAAGCATTACCCTCACCCGTCCCCTAATCCTAAACCGTACGCTAACACTAAACCGTACCCTAACACTTACGCTCATCCTAAACCGTTGTCGTACCCTAACCTGTACCATAAACCGTCCCCGTCCCCTAACCCTAACCCTAACCCTAAGCCTAAGCCTAACCCTTACCCGAAGCCTTACCCTCACCCGTCCCCTAATCCTAACCCGTACGCTAACACTAACCCTTACCCTAACACGTACGCTCACCCTAAACCGTTGTCGTACCCTAACCTGTACCCTAAACCGTCCCCGTCCCCTAACCCTAACCCTAACCCTAACCCTAAACCTTACCCGAAGCCTTACCCTCACCCGTCCCCTAATCCTAACCCGTACGCTAACACTAACCCATACCCTAACACGTACGCTCACCCTAAACCGTTGTCGTACCCTTACCTGTACCCTAAACCGTCCACGTCCCCTAATCCTAACCCTAACCCTAACCCTAACCTTACCCGAAGCCTTACCCTCACCCGTAACCTAATCCTAAACCGTACGCTAACACTAACCCGTACCCTAACACGTACGCTCACCCTAAACCGTTGTCGTACACTAACCTGTACCCTAAACCGTCCCCGTCCCCTAACCCTAACCCTAACCCTAACCCTTACCCGAAGCCTTACCCTCAACCGTCCCCTAATCCTAACCCGTACGCTAACACTAACCCGTACCCTAACACGTACGCTCACCCTAAATCGTTGTCGTACCCTAACCTGTACGCTAAACCGTCCCCGTCCCCTAACCCTAACCCTAACACTAACCCTAACCCTAATCCTTACCCAAAGCCTTACACTCACCCGTCCCCTAATCCTAACCCGTAAGCTAACACTAACCCGTACCCTAACACGTACGCTCACCCTAAACCGTTTTTGTACCCTAACCTGTACCCTAAACCGTCCCCGTCCCCGTCCCCTAACCCTAAACCTAACCCTAACCCTTACCCGAAGCCTTACCCTCAACCGTCCCCTAATCCTAACCCGTACGCTAACACTAACCCGTACCCTAACACGTACGCTCACCCTAAACCGTTGTCGTACCCTAACCTGTACCCTAAACAGTCCCCGTCCCCTAACCCTAACCCTAACCCTAACCCTAACCCTAACCCTTACCCGAAGCCTTACCCTAACCCGTCCCCTAATCCTAACTCGTACGCTAACACTAACACGTACCCTAACACGTACCCTCACCCTAAACCGGTGTCGTACCCTAACTTGTACCCTAAACCGTCCCCGTGCCCGTCCCCTAACCCTAACCCTAACCCTAACCCTAACCCTTTCCCGAAGCCTTACCCTCACCCGTCCCCTAATCCTAACCCGTACGCTAACACTAACCCGTACCCTAACACGTACGCTCACTCTAAACCGTTGTCGTACCCTAACCTGTACCCTAAACCGTCCCCGTCCCCTAACCCTAACCCTAACCCTAAACCTAACCCTAACCCTTACCCGAAGCCTTACCCTCACCCGTCCTCTAATCCTAACCCGTACGCTAACACTAACCCGTACCCTAACACGTACCCTCACCCTAAACCGTTGTCGTACCCTAACCTGTACCCTAAACCGTCCCTGTGCCCGTCCCCTAACCCTAAACCTAACCCTAACCCTAACCCTTTCCCGAAGCCTTACCCTCACCCGTCCCCTAATCCTAACCCGTACGCTAACACTAACCCGTAACCTAACACGTACGCTCACCCTAAACCGTTGTCGTACCCTAACCTGTACCCTAAACCGTCCCCGTCCCCTAACCCTAACCCTAACCATAACCCTAACCCTAAACCTTACCCGAAGCCTTAACCAACCCGTCCCCTAATCCTAACCCGTACGCTAACAATAACCCGTACCCTAACACGTACGCTCACCCTAAACCGTTGTCGTACCCTAACATGTACCCTAAACCGTCCCCGTCCCCTAACCCTAACCCTAATACGAACCTTAACCCTAACCCTTACCCGAAGCCTTACCCTCACCCGTCCCTTAATCCTAACCCGTACGCGAACACTAACCCGTACCCTAACACGTAAGCTCACCCTAAACCGTTGTCGTACCCTACCCTGTACCCTAAAACGTCCCCGTCACCTAACCCTAACCCTAACCCTAACCGTAAACCTAACCCTTACCAGAAGCCTTACCCTCACACGTCCCCTAAACCTAACCCGTACGCTAACACTAAACCGTACCCTAACACGTACGCTCACCCTAAACCATTGTCGTACCCTAACCTGTACCCTAAACCGTCCCCGTCCCCTAACCCTAACTCTAACCCTAACCCTAACCCTTACCCGAAGCCTTACCCTCACCCGTCCCCTAATCCTAACCCGTACGCTAACACTAAAACGTACCCTAACACGTACGCTCACCCTAAACCGTTGTCGTACTCTAACGTGTACCCTAAACCGTCCCCGTCCCCTAAGCCTATCGCTAACCCTAACCCTTACCCGAAGTCTTACCCTCACCCGTCCCCTAATCGTAACCCGTACGCTAACACTAAACCGTACCCTAACACGTACGCTCACCCTAAACCGTTGTCGTACCCTAACCTGTACCCTAAACCGTCCCCGTCCCCGTCCCTTAACCCTAACCCTAACCCTAACCCTAACCCTTACCCGAAGCCTTACCCTCACCCGTCCCCTAATCCTAACCCGTACGCTAACACTAACCCGTACCCTAACACGTACGCTCACCCTAAACCTTTCTCGTACCCTAACCTGTACCCTAAAGCGTCCCCGTACCCTAACCCTAACCCTAACCCTAACCCTAACCCTAAACCTTACCCGAAGCCTTACCCTCACCCGTCCCCTAATCCTATCCCGTACGCTAACACTAACCCGTACCCTAACACGTACTCTCACCATAAACCGTTGTCGTACCCTAACCTGTACCCTAAACCGTCCCCGTCCCCGTCCCCGTCCCCTAACCCTAACCCTAACCCTAACCCTAACCCTTACCTGAAGCCTTACCCTCACCCGTCCCCTATTCCTAACCCGTACGCAAACACTAACCCACACCATAACACTTAGCCTCACCCTAAACCGTTGTCGTACCCTAACCTTTACCCTAAACCGTCCCCGTCCCCTAAACCTAACCCTAACCCTAACCCTAACCCTTACCCGAAGCCTTACCCTCAAACGTCCCCTAATCCTAACCCGTACGCTAACACTAACCCGTACCCTAACATGTACGCTCACCCTAAACAATGGTCGTACCCTAACCTGTACCCTAAATCATAACTGTCCCCGGCCCCTAACCCTAACCCTAAACCTTACGCGAAGTCTTACCCTCACCCGTCCCCTAATACTAACCCGTACGCTAACACTAACCCGTACCCTAACACGTACGCTCACCCTAAACCGTTGTCGTACCCTAACCTGTACCCTAAACCGTCCCCGTCCCCGTCCCCTAACCCTAAACCTAACTCTAACCCAAACCCTAACCCTTACCCGAAGGCTTAACCTCACCCGTCCCCTAATCCTAACCCGTACGCTAACACTAACCCATACCCTAACACGTACGCTCACTCTAAACCGTTGTCGTACCCTAACCTGTACCCTAAGCTGTCCCCGTCCCCTAACCCTAACCCTAACCCTAACCCTAACCCTAACCCTTACCCGAAGCCTTACCCTCACACGTCCCCTAATCCTAACCCGTACGCTAACACTAACCCGTACCCTAACACGTACCCTCACCCTAAACCGTTGTCGTACCCTAACCTGTACCCTAAACCGTCCCCATGCCCGTCCCCTAACCCTAAACCTAACCCTAACCCTAACCCTTTCCCGAAGCCTTACCCTCACCCGTCCCCTAATCCTAACCCGTACGCTAACACTAACCCGTACCCTAACACGTACGCTCACCATAAACCGTTGTCGTACCCTAACCTGTACCCTAAACCGTCCCCGTCCACTAACCCTAACCCTAACCCTAATCCTAACCGTAACCCTTACCCGAAGCCTTACACTCACCTGTCCCCTAATCCTCAACCGTACGCTAACACTAACCCGTACCCTAACACGTACGCTCACCCTAAACCGTCGTCGTACCCTAACCTGTACCCTAAACCGTCCCCGTCCCCGTCCCCTAACCCTAACCCTAACCCTAACCCTAACCCTTACCCGAAGCCTTACACTCACCCGTCCCCTAATCCTAACCCGTACACTAACACTAACCCGTACCCTAACACGTAGGCTCACCCTAAACCGTTGACGTACAGTAACCTGTACCCTAAAACGTCCCTGTCCCCTAACCCTAACCCTAACCCTAACCCTAACCCTTACCCGAAGCCTTACCCTCACCCGTCCCCTAATCCTAACCCGTACGCTAACACTAACCCGTACCCTAACACGTACGCTCACCCTAAACCGTTGTCGTACCCTAACCTGTACCCTAAACCGTCCCCGTCCCGAACCCTAACCCTAACTCTAACCCTAACACTAACCCTTACCCGAAGCATTGCCTTCACCCGTCCCCTAATCCTAACCCGTACGCTAACACTAAACCGTACCCTAACACTTACGCTCATCCTAAACCGTTGTCGTACCCTAACCTGTACCCTAAACCGTCCCCGTCCCCTAACCCTAACCCTAACCCTAAGCCTAAGCCTAACCCTTACCCGAAGCCTTACCCTCACCCGTCCCCTAATCCTAACCCGTACGCTAACACTAACCCGTACCCTAACACGTACGCTCACCCTAAACCGTTGTCGTACCCTAACCTGTACCCTAAACCGTCCCCGTCCCCTAACCCTAACCCTAACCCTAACCCTAACCCTTACCCGAAGCCTTACCCTCACCCGTCCCCTAATCCTAACCCGTACGCTAACACTAACCCGTACCCTAACACGTACGCTCACCCTAAACCGTTGTCGTACCCTAACCTGTACCCTAAACCGTCCCCGTCCCGAACCCTAACCCTAACTCTAACCCTAACACTAACCCTTACCCGAAGCATTGCCTTCACCCGTCCCCTAATCCTAACCCGTACGCTAACACTAAACCGTACCCTAACACTTACGCTCATCCTAAACCGTTGTCGTACCCTAACCTGTACCCTAAACCGTCCCCGTCCCCTAACCCTAACCCTAACCCTAAGCCTAAGCCTAACCCTTACCCGAAGCCTTACCCTCACCCGTCCCCTAATCCTAACCCGTACGCTAACACTAACCCGTACCCTAACACGTACGCTCACCCTAAACCGTTGTCGTACCCTAACCTGTACCCTAAACCGTCCCCGTCCCCTAACCCTAACCCTAACCCTAACCCTAACCCTTACCCGAAGCCTTACCCTCACCCGTCCCGTAATCCTAACCCGTACGCTAACACTAACCCGTACCCTAACACGTACGCTCACCCTAAACCGTTGTCGTACCCTAACCTGTACCCTAAACCGTCCCCGTCCCCTAACCCTAACCCTAACCCTAACCCTAACCCTAACCCTTACCCAAAGCCTTACACTCACCCGTCCCCTAATCCTAACCCGTACGCTAACACTAACCCGTACTCTAAAACGTACGCTCACCCTAAACCATTGTCGTACCCTAACCTTTACCCTAAACCATCCCCATCCCCTAACCCTAACCCTAACCCTAACCCTAACCCTAACCCTTACCCGAAGCCTTACCCTCACCCGTCCCCTAATCCTAACCCGTATGCTAACACTAACCCGTACCCTAACACGTACGCTCACCCTAAACCGTTGTCGTACCCTAACCTGTACCCTAAACCGTCCCCGTCCCCTAACCCTAACCATAACCCTAACCCTAACTATTACCCGAAGCCTTACCCTCACCCGTCCCCTAATCCTAACCCGTACGCTAACACTAAACCGTACCCTAACACGTACGCTCACCCTAAACCGTTGTCGTACCCTAACCTGTACGCTAAACCGTCCCCGTCCCCTAACCCTAACCCTAACACTAACCCTAACCCTAATCCTTACCCGAAGCCTTACATTCACCCGTCCCCTAATCCTAACCCGTACGCTAACACTAACCCGTACCCTAACACGTACGCTCACCCTAAACCGTTTTTGTACCCTAACCTGTACCCTAAACCGTCCCCGTCCCCGTCCCCTAACCCTAAACCTAACCCTAACCCTTACCCGAAGCCTTACCCTCAACCGTCCCCTAATCCTAACCCGTACGCTAACACTAACCCGTACCCTAACACGTACGCTCAACCTAAACCGTTGTCGTACACAAACCTGTACCCTAAACCGTCCCCGTGCCCGTCCCCTAACCCTAACCCTAACCCTAACCCTAACCGTTACCCGAAGCCTTACCCTCACCCTTCCCGTAATCCTAACCCGTACGCTAACACTAACCCGTACCCTAAAACGTACGCTCACCCTAAACCGTTGTCGTACCCTAACCGGTACCCTAAACCGTCCCCGTCTCGTAACCCTAACCCTAACTCTAACCCTAACACTAACCCTTACCCGAAGCATTACCCTCACCCGTCCCCTAATCCTAAACCGTACGCTAACACTAAACCGTACCCTAACACTTACGCTCATCCTAAACCGTTGTCGTACCCTAACCTGTACCATAAACCGTCCCCGTCCCCTAACCCTAACCCTAACCCTAAGCCTAAGCCTAACCCTTACCCGAAGCCTTACCCTCACCCGTCCCCTAATCCTAACCCGTACGCTAACACTAACCCTTACCCTAACACGTACGCTCACCCTAAACCGTTGTCGTACCCTAACCTGTACCCTAAACCGTCCCCGTCCCCTAACCCTAACCCTAACCCTAACCCTAAACCTTACCCGAAGCCTTACCCTCACCCGTCCCCTAATCCTAACCCGTACGCTAACACTAACCCATACCCTAACACGTACGCTCACCCTAAACCGTTGTCGTACCCTTACCTGTACCCTAAACCGTCCACGTCCCCTAATCCTAACCCTAACCCTAACCCTAACCTTACCCGAAGCCTTACCCTCACCCGTAACCTAATCCTAAACCGTACGCTAACACTAACCCGTACCCTAACACGTACGCTCACCCTAAACCGTTGTCGTACACTAACCTGTACCCTAAACCGTCCCCGTCCCCTAACCCTAACCCTAACCCTAACCCTTACCCGAAGCCTTACCCTCAACCGTCCCCTAATCCTAACCCGTACGCTAACACTAACCCGTACCCTAACACGTACGCTCACCCTAAACCGTTGTCGTACCCTAACCTGTACGCTAAACCGTCCCCGTCCCCTAACCCTAACCCTAACACTAACCCTAACCCTAATCCTTACCCAAAGCCTTACACTCACCCGTCCCCTAATCCTAACCCGTAAGCTAACACTAACCCGTACCCTAACACGTACGCTCACCCTAAACCGTTTTTGTACCCTAACCTGTACCCTAAACCGTCCCCGTCCCCGTCCCCTAACCCTAAACCTAACCCTAACCCTTACCCGAAGCCTTACCCTCAACCGTCCCCTAATCCTAACCCGTACGCTAACACTAACCCGTACCCTAACACGTACGCTCACCCTAAACCGTTGTCGTACCCTAACCTGTACCCTAAACAGTCCCCGTCCCCTAACCCTAACCCTAACCCTAACCCTAACCCTAACCCTTACCCGAAGCCTTACCCTAACCCGTCCCCTAATCCTAACTCGTACGCTAACACTAACACGTACCCTAACACGTACCCTCACCCTAAACCGGTGTCGTACCCTAACTTGTACCCTAAACCGTCCCCGTGCCCGTCCCCTAACCCTAACCCTAACCCTAACCCTAACCCTTTCCCGAAGCCTTACCCTCACCCGTCCCCTAATCCTAACCCGTACGCTAACACTAACCCGTACCCTAACACGTACGCTCACCCTAAACCGTTGTCGTACCCTAACCTGTACCCTAAACCGTCCCCGTCCCCTAACCCGAACCCTAACCCTAACCCTAACCCTTACCCGAAGCCTTACACTCACCCGTCCCCTAATCCTCACCCGTATGCTAACACTAACCCGAACCCTAACACGTACCCTCACCCTAAACCGTTGTCGTAACCTAACCTGTACCCTAAACCGTCCCCGTCCCCGTCCCCTAACCCTAACCCTAACCCTAACCCTAACCCTTACCCGAAGCCTTACCCAACCCGTCCCCTAATCCTAACCCGTACGCTAACAATAACCCGTACCCTAACACGTACGCTCACCCTAAACCGTTGTCGTACCCTAACATGTACCCTAAACCGTCCCCGTCCCCTAACCCTAACCCTAATACTAACCTTAACCCTAACCCTTACCCGAAGCCTTACCCTCACCCGTCCCTTAATCCTAACCCGTACGCGAACACTAACCCGTACCCTAACACGTAAGCTCACCCTAAACCGTTGTCGTACCCTAACCTGTACCCTAAACCGTCCCCGTCCCCTAACCCTAACCCTAACCCTAACCGTAAACCTAACCCTTACCAGAAACCTTACCCTCACCCGTCCCTTAAACCTAACCCGTACGCTAACACTAAACCGTACCCTAACACGTACGCTCACCCTAAACCATTGTCGTACCCTAACCTGTACCCTAAACCGTCCCCGTCCCCTAACCCTAACTCTAACCCTAACCCTTACCCAAAGCCTTACCCTCACCCGTCCCCTAATCCTAACTCGTACGCTAACACTAAAACGTACCCTAACACGTACGCTCACCCTAAACCGTTGTCGTACTCTAACGTGTACCCTAAACCGTCCCCGTCCCCTAACCCTATCGCTAACCCTAACCCTTACCCGAAGTCTTACCCTCACCCGTGCCCTAATCCTAACCCGTACGCTAACACTAACCCGTACCCTAACACGTACGCTCACCCTAAACCGTTGTCGTACCCTAACCTGTACCCTAAACCGTCCCCGTCCCCGTCCCCTAACCCTAACCCTAACCCTAACCCTTACCCGAAGCCTTACCCTCACCCGTCCCCTATTCCTAACCCGTACGCAAACACTAACCCACACCATAACACTTACGCTCACCCTAAACCGTTGTCGTACCCTAACCTTTACCCTAAACCGTCCCCGTCCCCTAACCCTAACCCTAACCCTAACCCTAACCCTAACCCTAACCCTTACCCGAAGCCTTACCCTCAAACGTCCCCTAATCCTAACACGTACGCTAACACTAACCCGTACCCTAACACGTACGCTCACCCTAAACAGTGGTCGTACCCTAACCTGTACCCTAAATCATAACTGACCCCGGCCCCTAACCCTAACCCTAACCCTAAACCTTACGCGAAGTCTTACCCTCACCCGTCCCCTAATACTAACCCGTACGCTAACACTAACCCGTACCCTAACACGTACGCTCACCCTAAACCGTTGTCGTACCCTAACCTGTACCCTAAACCGTCCCCGTCCCCGTCCCCTAACCCTAAACCTAACTCTAACCCAAACCCTAACCCTTACCCGAAGCCTTAACCTCACCCGTCCCCTAATCCTAACCCGTACGCTAACACTAACCAATACCCTAACACGTACGCTCACCCTAAACCGTTGTCGTATCCAAACCTGTACCCTAAACCGTCCCCGTCCCCATCCCCTAACCCTAACCCTAACCCTAACCCTAACCCTTACCTGTAGCCTTACCCTCACCCGTCCCCTAATCCTAATCCGTACGCTAACACTAACCCGTACCCTAACACGTACGCTCAACCTAAACCGTTGTCGTACCCTAACCTGTACCCTAAACCGTCCCCGTCCCCTAACCCTAACCCTAACCCTAACCCTAAACCTAACCCTTACCCGAAGCCTTACACTCACCCGTCCCCTAATCCGAACCCGTACGCTAACACTAATCCGTACCCTAACACTTACGATCACTCTAAACCGTTGTCGTACCCTAACCTGTACCCTAAGCCGTCCCCGTCCCCTAACCCTAACCCTAACCCTAACCCTAACCCTAACCCTAACCCTAACCCTAACCTGTACCCTAAACCGTCCCCGTCCACTAACCCTAACCCTAACCCTAATCCTAACCGTAACCCTTACCCGAAGCCTTACACTCACCCGTCCCCTAATCCTCACCCGTACGCTAACACTAACCAGTACACTAACACGTACGCTCACCCTAAACCGTCGTCGTACCCTAACCTGTACCCTAAACCGTCCCCGTCCCCATCCCCTAACCTTAACCCTAACCCTAACCCTAACCCTTACCCGAAGCCTTACCCTCACCCGTCCCCTAATCCTAACCCGTACACTAACACTAACCCGTACCCTAACACGTAGGCTCACCCTAAACCGTTGACGTACAGTAACCTGTACCCTAAAACGTCCCTGTCCCCTAACCCTAACCCTAACCCTAACCCTAACCCTTACCCGAAGCCTTACCCTCACCCGTCACCTAATCCTAACCCGTACGCTAACACTAATCCGTACCCTAACACGTACGCTCACCCTAAACCGTTGTCGTACACTAACCTGTACCCTAAACCGTCCCCGTCCCCTAACCCTAACCCTAACCCTAACCCTAACCCTAACCCTAACCCTAACCTTTACCCGAAGCCTTACCCTCACCCATCCCCTAATCCTAACCCGTACGCTAACACTAACCAGTACCCTAACACGTACGCTCACCCTAAACCATTGTCGTACGATTACCTGTACCCTAAACCGTCCCCGTCCCCGTCCCCGTCCCCTAACCCTAACCCTAAACCTAACCCTTACCCAAAGCCTTACCCACACCCGTCCTCTAATCCTAACCCGTACGCTAACACTAACACATACCCTAACATGTACGCTCACCCTAAACCGTTGTCGTACCCTAACCTGTACCCTAAACCGTCCCTGTCCCCGTCCCCTAACCCTAACCCTAACCCTAACCATAACCCTTACCCGAAGCCTTACCCTCAACCGTCCCCTAATCCTAACCCGTACGCTAATACTAACCCGTACCCTAACACGTACGCTCACCGTAAACCGTTGTCGTACACTAACCTGTACCCTAAACCGTCCCCGTCCCCTAACCCTAAACCTAACCCTAACCCTAACACTTACCTGAAGCCTTACCCTCACCCGTCACCTAATCCTAAACCGTACGCTAACACTAACCCGTACCCTAACACGTACGCTCACCCTAAACCGTTGTCGTACCCTAACCTGTACCCTAAACCGTCCCCGTCCCCAAACCCTAACCCTCACCTTAACCCTAACCCTTACCCGAAGCCTTACCCTCACCCGTCCCCTAATCCTAACCCGTACGCTAACACTAACACGTACCCTAACACGCATGCTCACCCTAAACTATTGTCGTACCCTAACCTGTACCCTAAACCGTCCCCGTCCCCTAACCCTAACCCTAACCCTAACCCTAACCCTTGCCCGAAGCCTTACCCTCAACCGTCCCCTAATCCTAACCCGTACGCTAACACTAACGCATACCCTAAAACGTACGCTCACCCTATACAGTGGTCGTACCCTAAACTGTACCCTAAATCATAACTGTTCCCGGCCCCTAACCCTAACCCTAACCCTAACCCTAACCCTAAACCTTACCCGAAGTCTTACCCTCAACCGTCCCCTAATCCTAACCCGTACGCTAACACTAACCCGTACCCTAACACGTACGCTCACCCTAAACCGTTGTCGTACCCTAACCTGTACCCTAAACCGTCCCCGTCCCCTAACCATAACCCTAAACCTAACTCTAACCCAAACCCTAACCCTTACCCGAAGCCTTAACATCACCCGTCCCCTAATCCGAACCCGTACGCTAACACTAACCCATACCCTAACACGTACGCTCACCCTAAACCGTTGTTGTACCCTAACCTGTACCCTAAACCGTCCCCGTCCCCTAACCCTAACACTAACCCTAACCCTAACCCTAACCCTTACCCGAAGCCTTACCCTCACCCGTACCCTAATCCTAACCCGTACGCTAACAGTAACCCGTACCTTAACACGTACGCTCACCCTAAACCGTTGTCGTACACTAACCTGTACCCTAAACCGTCCCCGTCCCCTAAGCCTAACCCTAACCCTAACCCTAACCCTAACCCTTACTCGAAGCCTTACCTTCACCCGTCACCTAATCCTAACCCGTACGCTAACACTAACCCGTACCCTAACACGTACGCTCACCCTAAACCGTTGTCGTACCCTAACCTGTACCCTAAACCGTCCCCGTCCCCTAACCCTAACACTAACCCTAACCCTTATCCGAAGCCTTACCCTCACCCGTCCCCTAATTCTAACCCGTACGCTAACACTAACCCGTACCCTAACACGTACGCTCACCCTAAACCGTTGTCGTAGCTTAACCTGTACCCTAAACTGTCCCCGTCCCCTAACCCTAACCCTAACCCTAACCGTAACCCTTACCCGAAGCCTTACACTCACCCGTCCCCTAATCCTCACCCGTACGCTAACACTAACCAGTACCCTAACACGTACGCTCACCCTAAACCGTCGTCGTACCCTAACCTGTACCCTAAACCGTCCCCGTCCCCATCCCCTAACCCTAACCCTAACCCTAACCCTAACCCTTACCCGAAGCCTTACCCTCACCCGTCCCCTAATCCTAACCCGTATACTAACACTAACCCGTACCCTAACACGTAGGCTCACCCTAAACCGTTGACGTACAGTAACCTGTACCCTAAAACGTCCCTGTCCCCTAACCCTAACCCTAACCCTAACCCTAACCCTTACCCGAAGCCTTACCCTCACCCGTCACCTAATCCTAACCCGTACGCTAACACTAATCCGTACCCTAACACGTACGCTCACCCTAAACCGTTGTCGTACACTAACCTGTACCCTAAACCGTCCCCGTCCCCTAACCCTAACCCTAACCCTAACCCTAACCCTAACCCTAACCCTAACCTTTACCCGAAGCCTTACCCTCACCCATCCCCTAATCCTAACCCGTACGCTAACACTAACCAGTACCCTAACACGTACGCTCACCCTAAACCATTGTCGTACGATTACCTGTACCCTAAACCGTCCCCGTCCCCGTCCCCGTCCCCTAACCCTAACCCTAAACCTAACCCTTACCCAAAGCCTTACCCACACCCGTCCTCTAATCCTAACCCGTACGCTAACACTAACACATACCCTAACATGTACGCTCACCCTAAACCGTTGTCGTACCCTAACCTGTACCCTAAACCGTCCCTGTCCCAGTCCCCTAACCCTAACCCTAACCCTAACCATAACCCTTACCCGAAGCCTTACCCTCAACCGTCCCCTAATCCTAACCCGTACGCTAATACTAACCCGTACCCTAACACGTACGCTCACCGTAAACCGTTGTCGTACACTAACCTGTACCCTAAACCGTCCCCGTCCCCTAACCCTAAACCTAACCCTAACCCTAACCCTTACCCGAAGCCTTACCCTCACCCGTCACCTAATCCTAAACCGTACGCTAACACTAACCCGTACCCTAACACGTACGCTCACCCTAAACCGTTGTCGTACCCTAACCTGTACCCTAAACCGTCCCCGTCCCCAAACCCTAACCCTCACCTTAACCCTAACCCTTACCCGAAGCCTTACCCTCACCCGTCCCCTAATCCTAACCCGTACGCTAACACTAACCCGTACCCTAACACGTACGCTCACCCTAAACCGTTGTCGTACCCTAACCTGTACCCTAAACCGTCCCCGTCCCCTAACCATAACCCTAACCCTAACCCTAACCCTTGCCCGAAGCCTTACCCTCAACCGTCCCCTAATCCTAACCCGTACGCTAACACTAACGCATACCCTAAAACGTACGCTCACCCTATACAGTGGTCGTACCCTAAACTGTACCCTAAATCATAACTGTTCCCGGCCCCTAACCCTAACCCTAACCCTAACCCTAACCCTAAACCTTACCCGAAGTCTTACCCTCAACCGTCCCCTAATCCTAACCCGTACGCTAACACTAACCCGTACCCTAACACGTACGCTCACCCTAAACCGTTGTCGTACCCTAACCTGTACCCTAAACCGTCCCCGTCCCCTAACCATAACCCTAAACCTAACTCTAACCCAAACCCTAACCCTTACCCGAAGCCTTAACATCACCCGTCCCCTAATCCGAACCCGTACGCTAACACTAACCCATACCCTAACACGTACGCTCACCCTAAACCGTTGTTGTACCCTAACCTGTACCCTAAACCGTCCCCGTCCCCTAACCCTAACACTAACCCTAACCCTAACCCTAACCCTTACCCGAAGCCTTACCCTCACCCGTACCCTAATCCTAACCCGTACGCTAACAGTAACCCGTACCCTAACACGTACGCTCACCCTAAACCGTTGTCGTACCCTAACCTGTACCCTAAACCGTCCCCGTCCCCTAACCCTAACACTAACCCTAACCCTTATCCGAAGCCTTACCCTCACCCGTCCCCTAATTCTAACCCGTACGCTAACACTAACCCGTACCCTAACACGTACGCTCACCCTAAACCGTTGTCGTAGCTTAACCTGTACCCTAAACTGTCCCCGTCCCCTAACCCTAACCCTAACCCTAACCGTAACCCTTACCCGAAGCCTTACACTCACCCGTTCCCTAATCCTAACCCGTACGCTAACACTAACCCGTAACCTAACACGTACGCTCACCCTAAATCGTTGTCGTACCCTAACCTGTACCCTAAACCGTCCCCGCCCCCTAACCCTAACCCTAACCCTAACCCTAACCCTTACCCGAAGCCTTACCCTCACCCGTCCCCTAATCCTAACCCGTACGCTAACACTAACCCGTACCCTAACACGTACGCTCACCCTAAACCGTTGTCGTACCCTAACCTGTATCCTAAACCGTCTCCGTCCCTTAACCCTAACCCAAACCCTAACCCTAACCCTTACCCGAATCCTTACCCTCACCCGTCCCCTAATCCTAACCCGTACGCTAACGCTAACCCGTACCCTAACACGTACGCTCACCCTAAACCGTTGTCGTACCCTAAACTGTACCCTAAATCGTCCCCGTCCCCGTCACCTAACCCTAACCCTAACCCTAACCATTACCCGAAGTCTTACACTCACCCGTTCCCTAATCCTAACCCGTACGCTAATACTAACCCGTAACCTAACACGTACGCTCACCCTAAATCGTTGTCGTACCCTAACCTGTACCCTAAACCGTCCCCGTCCCCAACCGTAACCCTAACCCTAACCCTAACCCTAACCCTTACCTGTAGCCTTACCCTCACCCGTCCCCTAATCCTAACCCGTACGCTAACACTAACACGTACCCTAACACGTACGCTCACCCTAAACCGTTGTCGTACCCTAACCTGTACCCTAAACCGTCCCCGTCCCCTAACCCTAAGCCTAACCCTAACCTTAACCCTTAGCCGAAGCCTTACACTCACCCGTCCCCTAATCCTAACCCGTACGCTAACACTAACCTGTACCCTAACACGTACCCTCACCCTAAACCGTTGTCGTACCATAACCTGTACCCTAAACCGTTCCCGTGCCCGTCCCCTAACCCTAAACCTAACCCTAACCCTAACCCTTTCCCGAAGCCTTACCCTAACCCGTCCCCTAATCCTAACCCGTACGCTAACACTAACCCGTACCCTAACACGTACGCTCACCCTAAACCGTTGTCGTACCCTAACCTGTACCCTAAACCGTTCCCGTCCCCTAACCCTAACCCTAACCCTAACCCTAACCCTAACCCTTACCCGAAGCCTTACCCTCACCCGTCCCCTAATCCTAACCCGTACACTAACACTAACCCCTACCCTAAGACGTACGCTCACCCTAAACCGTTGACGTACCCTAACCTGTACCCTAAACCGTCCCTGTCCCCTAACCCTAACCCTAACCCTAACCCTAACCCTTACCCGAAGCCTTACCCTCAACCGTCCCCTAATCCTAACCCGTACGCTAACACTAACCCGTACCCTAACACGTACGCTCACCCTAAACCGTTGTCGTACCCTAACCTGTATCCTAAACCGTCCCCGTCCCCTAACCCTAACTCTAACCCTAACCCTAACCCTAACCTTTACCCGAAGCCTTACCCTCACCCATCCACTAAACCTAACCCGTACGCTAACACTAACCAATACCCTAACACGTACGCTCAACCTAAACTGTTGTCGTACCCTAACCTGTACCCTAAACCGTCCCCGTCCCCGTCCCCTAACCCTAACCCTAACCCTAACCCTAACCCTTACCCGAAGCCTTACCCTCACCCGTCCCCTAATCCTAACCCGTACGCTAACACTAATCCATACCCTAACACCTACGCTCACCCTAAATCGTTGTCGTACCCTAACATGTACCCTAAACCGTCCCCGTCTCCTAACACTAACCCTAACCCTAACCCTATCCCTAACCCTTACCCGAAGCCTTACCCTAACCCGTCCCCTAATCCTAACCCGTACGCTAACACTAACCCGTACTCTAACACGTACGCTCACCCTAAACCGTTGACGTACCCTAACCTTTACCCTAAACCATCCCCGTCCCCTAACCCTAACCCTAACCCTAAACCTTACCCGAAGCCTTACCCTCACCCGTCCCCTAACCCTAACCCGTACGCTAACACTAACCCGTACCCTAACACGTACGCTCACCCTAAACGGTTTTTGTACCCTAACCTGTACCCTAAACCGTCCCCGTCCCCTTCCCCTAACCCTAAACCTAACCCTAACCCTTACCCGAAGCCTTACCCTCACCCGTCCCCTAATCCTAACCCGTACGCTAACACTAACCCGTACCCTAACACGTACGCTCACCCTAAACTGTTGTCGTACACTAACCTGTACCCTAAACCGTCCCCGTGCCCGTCCCCTAATCCTAACCCTAACCCTAACCCTAACCGTTACCCGAAGCCTTACCCTCACCCTTCCCGTAATCCTAACCCGTACGCTAACACTAACCCGTACCCTAACACGTACGCTAACCGTAAACCGTTGCCGTACCCTAAACTGTACCCTAAACCGTCCCCGTCCCCTAACCCTAACCCTAACTCTAACCCTAACACTAACCCTTACCCGAAGCCTTACCCTCACCCGTCCCCTAATCCTTACCCGTACGCTAACACTAAACCGTACCCTAACACTTACGCTCATCCTAAATCGTTGTCGTACCCTAACCTGTACCCTAAACCGTCCCCGTCCCCTAACCCTAACCCTAACCCTAAGCCTAAGCCTAACCCTTACCCGAAGCCTTACCCTCACCCGTCCCCTAATCCTAACCCGTACGCTAACAGTAACCCGTACCCTAACACGTACGCTCACCCTAAACCGTTGTCGTACCCTAACCTGTACCCTAAACCGTCCCCGTCCCCTAACCCTAACCCTAACCCTAACCCTTACCCGAAGCCTTACCATAACCCGTCCCCTAATCCTAACTCGTACGCTAACACTAACCCGTACCCTAACACGTACCCTCACCCTAAACCGGTGTCGTTCCCTAACCTGTAGCCTAAACCGTCCCCGTGCCCGTCCCCTAACCCTAACCCTAACCCTAACCCTAACCCTTTCCTGAAGCCTTACCCTCACCCGTCCCCTAATCCTAACACGTACGCTAACACTAACCCGTACCCTAACACGTACGCTCACCGTAAACCGTTGTCGTACCCTAACCTGTACCCTAAACCGTCCCCGTCCCCTAACGCTAACCCTAACCCTATCCCTAACCCTAACCCTTACCCGAAGCCTTACACTCACCCGTCCCCTAATCCTCACCCGTATGCTAACACTAACCCGTACCCTAACACGTACCCTCACCTTAAACCGTTGTCGTACCCTAACCTGTACCCTAAACCGTCCCCGTCCCTGTCCCCTAACCCTAACCCTAACCCTAACCCTAACCCTTACCCGAAGCCTTACCCTCACCCGTCCCCTAATCCTAACCCGTACGCTAACACTAAGCCGTACCCTACCACGTACGCTCACCCTAAACCGTTGTCGTACCCTAACCTGTACCCTAAACCGTCACTGTCCCCGTCCCCTAACCCTAAACCTAACCTTAACCCTAACCCTAACCCTTACCCGAAGCCTTACCCTCACCCGTCCCCTAATCCTAACCCGTACGCTAACACTAACCCGTACCCTAACACGTACGCTCACCCTAAACCTTTGTCGTACTCTAACGTGTACCCTAAACCGTCCCCGTCCCCTAACCCTATTCCTAACCCTAACCCTTACCCGAAGTCTTACCCTCACCCGTCCCCTAATCCTAACCCGTACGCTAACACTAACCCGTACCCTAACACGTACGCTCACCCTAAACCGTTGTCGTACCCTAACCTGTACCCTAAACCGTCCCCGTCCCCGTCCCTTAACCCTAACCCTAACCCTAACCCTAACCCTTACCCGAAGCCTTACCCTCACCCGTCCCCTAATCCTAACCCGTACGCTAACACTAACCCGTACCCTAACATGTACGATCACCCTAAACCATTGTCGTACCCTAACATGTACGCTAAACCGTCCCCGTCCTCTAACCCTAACCCTAACCCTAACACTAACACTAAACCTTACCCGAAGCCTTACCCTCACCCGTCCCCTAAAACTAACCCGTACGCTAACACTAACCCGTACCCTAACACGTACGCTCACCCTAAACCGTTGTCGTACCCTAACCTGTACCCTAAAGCGTCCCCGTACCCGTCCCCTAACCCTAACGTTAACCCTAACCCTTACCCGAAGCCTTACCCTCACCCGTCCCCTATTCCTAACCCGTACGCTAACACTAACACGTACCCTAACACGTACGCTCACCCTAAACCATTGTCGTACCCTAACCTGTACCCTAAACCGTCCACATCCCCTAACCCTAACCCTAACCCTAACCCTAACCCTAACCCTTACCCGAAGCCTTACCCTCACCCGTCCCCTAATCCTAACCCGTACGCTAACACTAACACGTACCCTAACACGTACGCTCAGCCTAAACCATTGTCGTACCCTAACCTGTACCCTAAACCGTCCCCGTCCCCTAACCCTAACCCTAAACCTAACTCTAACCCAAACCCTAACCCTTACCCGAAGCCTTAACCTCACCCGTCCCCTAAGCCTAACCCGTACGCTAACACTAACCCATACCCTAACACGTACGCTCACCCTAAACCGTTGTCGTACCCTTACCTGTACCCTAAACCGTCCCCTTCCCCTAATCCTAACCCTAACCCTAACCCTAACCTTACCCGAAGCCTTACCCTCACCCGTAACCTAATCCTAACCCGTACGCTAACACTAACCCGTACCCTAACACGTACGCTCACCCTAAACCGTTGTCGTACACTAACCTGTACCCTAAACCGTCCCCGTCCCCTAACCCTAACCCTAACCCTAACCCTAACCCTTACCCGAAGCCTTAACCTCACCCGTCCCCTAATCCTAAACCGTACGCTAACACTAACCCGTACCCTAACACGTACGCTCACACTAAACCGTTGTCGTACCCTAACCTGTACCCTAAACCGTCCCCGTCCCCTAACCCTAACCCTAACCCTAACCCTAACCCTTACCCAAAGCCTTACCCTCACCCGTCCCCTAATCCTAACCCGTACGCTAACACTAACCAATACTCTAACACGTACGCTCACCCTAAACCGTTGTCGTACCCTAACCTTTACCCTAAACCATCCCCGTCCCCTAACCCTAACCCTAACCCTAACCCTAACCCTAACCCTTACCCGAAGCCTTACCCTCACCCGTCCCCTAATCCTAACCCGTATGCTAACACTAACCCGTACCCTAACACGTACGCTCACCCTAAACCGTTGTCGTACCCTAACCTGTACCCTAAACCGTCCCCGTCCCCTAACCCTAACCATAACCCTAACCCTAACTATTACCCGAAGCCTTTCCCTCACCCGTCCCCTAATCCTAACCCGTACGCTAACACTAACCCGTACCCTAACACGTAAGCTCACCCTAAACCGTTGTCGTACCCTAACCTGTACGCTAAACCGTCCCCGTCCCCTAACCCTAACCCTAACACTAACCTTAACCCTAATCCTTACCCGAAGCCTTACACTCACCCGTCCCCTAATCCTAACCCGTACGCTAACACTAACCCGTGCCCTAACACGTACGCTCACCCTAAACCGTTTTTGTACCCTAACCTGTACCCTAAACCGTCCCCGTCCCCGTCCCCTAACCCTAAACCTAACCCTAACCCTTACCCGAAGCCTTACCCTCAACCGTCCCCTAATCCTAACCCGTACGCTAACACTAACCCGTACCCTAACACGTACGCTCAACCTAAACCGTTGTCGTACACTAACCTGTACCCTAAACCGTCCCCGTGCCCGTCCCCTAACCCTAACCCTAACCCTAACCCTAACCGTTACCCGAAGCCTTACCCTCACCCTTCCCGTAATCCTAACCCGTACGCTAACATTAACCCGTACCCTAAAACGTACGCTCACCCTAAACCGTTGTCGTACCCTAACCTGTACCCTAAACCGTCCCCGTCCCGAACCCTAACCCTAACTCTAACCCTAACACTAACCCTTACCCGAAGCATTGCCCTCACCCGTCCCCTAATCCTAACCCGTACGCTAACACTAAACCGTACCCTAACACTTACGCTCATCCTAAACCGTTGTCGTACCCTAACCTGTAACCTAAACCGTCCCCGTCCCCTAACCCTAACCCTAACCCTAAGCCTAAGCCTAACCCTTACCCGAAGCCTTACCCTCACCCTTCCCCTAATCCTAACCCGTACGCTAACACTAACCCGTACCCTAACACGTACGCTCACCCTAAACCGTTGTCGTACCCTAACCTGTACCCTAAACCGTCCCCGTCCCCGTCCCCTAACCCTAACCCTAACCCTAACCCTAACCCTTACCCGAAGCCTTACACTCACCCATCCCCTAATCCTAACCCGTACGCTAACACTAACCCGTACTCTAACACGTACGCTCACCCTAAACCATTGTCGTACCCTAACCTTTACCCTAAACAATCCCCGTCCCCTAACCCTAACCTAACCCTAACCCTAACCCTAACCCTAACCCTTACCCGAAGCCTTACCCTCACCCGTCCCCTAATCCTAACCCGTATGCTAACACTAACCCGTACCCTAACACGTACGCTTACCCTAAACGGTTGTCGTACCCTAACCTGTACCCTAAACTGTCCCCGTCCCCTAACCCTAACCATAACCCTAACCCTAACTATTACCCGAAGCCTTACCCTCACCCGTCCCCTAATCCTAACCCGTACCCTAACACTAACCCGTACCCTAAAACGTACGCTCACCCTAAACCGTTGTCGTACCCTAACCTGTACCCTAAACCGTCCCCGTCCCGAACCCTAACCCTAACTGTAACCCTAACACTAACCCTTACCCGAAGCATTGCCCTCACCCGTCCCCTAATCCTAACCCGTACGCTAACACTAAACCGTACCCTAACACTTACGCTCATCCTAAACCGTTGTCGTACCCTAACCTGTACCATAAACCGACCCCGTCCCCTAACCCTAACCCTAACCCTAAGCCTAAGCCTAACCCTTACCCGAAGCCTAACCCTCACCCGTCCCCTAATCCTAACCCGTACGCTAACACTAACCCTTACCCTAACACGTACGCTCAACCTAAACCGTTGTCGTACCCTAACCTGTACCCTAAACCGTCCCCGTCCCCGTCCCCTAACCCTAACCCTAACCCTAACCCTAAACCTTACCCGAAGCCTTACCCTCACCCGTCCCCTAACCCTAACCCGTACGCTAACACTAACCCGTACACTAACACGTACGCTCACCCTAAACCGTTGTCGTACCCTAACCTGTACCCTAAACCGTCCCCGTCCCCGTCCCTTAACCCTAACCCTAACCCTAACCCTAACCCTTACCCGAAGCCTTACCCTCACCCGTCCCCTAATCCTAACCCGTACGCTAACACTAACCCGTACCCTAACATGTACGATCACCCTAAACCATTGTCGTACCCTAACATGTACGCTAAACCGTCCCCGTCCTCTAACCCTAACCCTAACCCTAACACTAACACTAAACCTTACCCGAAGCCTTACCCTCACCCGTCCCCTAAAACTAACCCGTACGCTAACACTAACCCGTACCCTAACACGTACGCTCACCCTAAACCGTTGTCGTACCCTAACCTGTACCCTAAAGCGTCCCCGTACCCGTCCCCTAACCCTAACGTTAACCCTAACCCTTACCCGAAGCCTTACCCTCACCCGTCCCCTATTCCTAACCCGTACGCTAACACTAACACGTACCCTAACACGTACGCTCACCCTAAACCATTGTCGTACCCTAACCTGTACCCTAAACCGTCCACATCCCCTAACCCTAACCCTAACCCTAACCCTAACCCTAACCCTTACCCGAAGCCTTACCCTCACCCGTCCCCTAATCCTAACCCGTACGCTAACACTAACACGTACCCTAACACGTACGCTCAGCCTAAACCATTGTCGTACCCTAACCTGTACCCTAAACCGTCCCCGTCCCCTAACCCTAACCCTAAACCTAACTCTAACCCAAACCCTAACCCTTACCCGAAGCCTTAACCTCACCCGTCCCCTAAGCCTAACCCGTACGCTAACACTAACCCATACCCTAACACGTACGCTCACCCTAAACCGTTGTCGTACCCTTACCTGTACCCTAAACCGTCCCCTTCCCCTAATCCTAACCCTAACCCTAACCCTAACCTTACCCGAAGCCTTACCCTCACCCGTAACCTAATCCTAACCCGTACGCTAACACTAACCCGTACCCTAACACGTACGCTCACCCTAAACCGTTGTCGTACACTAACCTGTACCCTAAACCGTCCCCGTCCCCTAACCCTAACCCTAACCCTAACCCTAACCCTTACCCGAAGCCTTAACCTCACCCGTCCCCTAATCCTAAACCGTACGCTAACACTAACCCGTACCCTAACACGTACGCTCACACTAAACCGTTGTCGTACCCTAACCTGTACCCTAAACCGTCCCCGTCCCCTAACCCTAACCCTAACCCTAACCCTAACCCTTACCCAAAGCCTTACCCTCACCCGTCCCCTAATCCTAACCCGTACGCTAACACTAACCAATACTCTAACACGTACGCTCACCCTAAACCGTTGTCGTACCCTAACCTTTACCCTAAACCATCCCCGTCCCCTAACCCTAACCCTAACCCTAACCCTAACCCTAACCCTTACCCGAAGCCTTACCCTCACCCGTCCCCTAATCCTAACCCGTATGCTAACACTAACCCGTACCCTAACACGTACGCTCACCCTAAACCGTTGTCGTACCCTAACCTGTACCCTAAACCGTCCCCGTCCCCTAACCCTAACCATAACCCTAACCCTAACTATTACCCGAAGCCTTTCCCTCACCCGTCCCCTAATCCTAACCCGTACGCTAACACTAACCCGTACCCTAACACGTAAGCTCACCCTAAACCGTTGTCGTACCCTAACCTGTACGCTAAACCGTCCCCGTCCCCTAACCCTAACCCTAACACTAACCTTAACCCTAATCCTTACCCGAAACCTTACACTCACCCGTCCCCTAATCCTAACCCGTACGCTAACACTAACCCGTACCCTAACACGTACGCTCACCCTAAACCGTTTTTGTACCCTAACCTGTACCCTAAACCGTCCCCGTCCCCGTCCCCTAACCCTAAACCTAACCCTAACCCTTACCCGAAGCCTTACCCTCAACCGTCCCCTAATCCTAACCCGTACGCTAACACTAACCCGTACCCTAACACGTACGCTCAACCTAAACCGTTGTCGTACACTAACCTGTACCCTAAACCGTCCCCGTGCCCGTCCCCTAACCCTAACCCTAACCCTAACCCTAACCGTTACCCGAAGCCTTACCCTCACCCTTCCCGTAATCCTAACCCGTACGCTAACATTAACCCGTACCCTAAAACGTACGCTCACCCTAAACCGTTGTCGTACCCTAACCTGTACCCTAAACCGTCCCCGTCCCGAACCCTAACCCTAACTCTAACCCTAACACTAACCCTTACCCGAAGCATTGCCCTCACCCGTCCCCTAATCCTAACCCGTACGCTAACACTAAACCGTACCCTAACACTTACGCTCATCCTAAACCGTTGTCGTACCCTAACCTGTAACCTAAACCGTCCCCGTCCCCTAACCCTAACCCTAACCCTAAGCCTAAGCCTAACCCTTACCCGAAGCCTTACCCTCACCCTTCCCCTAATCCTAACCCGTACGCTAACACTAACCCGTACCCTAACACGTACGCTCACCCTAAACCGTTGTCGTACCCTAACCTGTACCCTAAACCGTCCCCGTCCCCGTCCCCTAACCCTAACCCTAACCCTAACCCTAACCCTTACCCGAAGCCTTACACTCACCCATCCCCTAATCCTAACCCGTACGCTAACACTAACCCGTACTCTAACACGTACGCTCACCCTAAACCATTGTCGTACCCTAACCTTTACCCTAAAGAATCCCCGTCCCCTAACCCTAACCCTAACCCTAACCCTAACCCTAACCCTTACCCGAAGCCTTACCCTCACCCGTCCCCTAATCCTAACCCGTATGCTAACACTAACCCGTACCCTAACACGTACGCTTACCCTAAACGGTTGTCGTACCCTAACCTGTACCCTAAACTGTCCCCGTCCCCTAACCCTAACCATAACCCTAACCCTAACTATTACCCGAAGCCTTACCCTCACCCGTCCCCTAATCCTAACCCGTACCCTAACACTAACCCGTACCCTAAAACGTACGCTCACCCTAAACCGTTGTCGTACCCTAACCTGTACCCTAAACCGTCCCCGTCCCGAACCCTAACCCTAACCGTAACCCTAACACTAACCCTTACCCGAAGCATTGCCCTCACCCGTCCCCTAATCCTAACCCGTACGCTAACACTAAACCGTACCCTAACACTTACGCTCATCCTAAACCGTTGTCGTACCCTAACCTGTACCATAAACCGACCCCGTCCCCTAACCCTAACCCTAACCCTAAGCCTAAGCCTAACCCTTACACGAAGCCTTACCCTCACCCGTCCCCTAATCCTAACCCGTACGCTAACACTAACCCTTACCCTAACACGTACGCTCAACCTAAACCGTTGTCGTACCCTAACCTGTACCCTAAACCGTCCCCGTCCCCGTCCCCTAACCCTAACCCTAACCCTAACCCTAAACCTTACCCGAAGCCTTACCCTCACCCGTCCCCTAACCCTAACCCGTACGCTAACACTAACCCATACCCTAACACGTACGCTCACCCTAAACCGTTGTCGTACCCTTACCTGTACCCTAAACCGTCCCCGTCCCCTAATCCTAACCCTAACCCTAACCCTAACCTTACCCGAAGCCTTACCCTCACCCGTAACCTAATCCTAACCCGTACGCTAACACTAACCCGTACCCTAACACGTACGCTCACCCTAAACCGTTGTCGTACACTAACCTGTACCCTAAACCGTCCCCGTCCCCTAACCCTAACCCTAACCCTAACCCTAACCCTTACCCGAAGCCTTACCCTCAACCGTCCCCTAATCGTAACCCGTACGCTAACACTAACCCGTACCCTAACACGTACGCTCACCCTAAACCGTTGTCGTACCCTAACCTGTACCCTAAACCGTCCCCGTCCCCTAACCCTAACCCTAACCCTAACCCTAACCCTTACCCGAAGCCTTACCCTAATCCGTCCCCTAATCCTAACTCGTACGCTAACACTAACACGTACCCTAACACGTACCCTCACCCTAAACCGGTGTCGTACCCTAACTTGTACCCTAAACCGTCCCCGTGCCCGTCCCCTAACCCTAACCCTAACCCTAACCCTAACCCTTTCCCGAAGCCTTACCCTCACCCATCCCCTAATCCTAACCCGTACGCTAACACTAACCCGTACCCTAACACGTACGCTCACCCTAAACCGTTGTCGTACCCTAACCTGTACCCTAAACCGTCCCCGTCCCCTAACCCGAACCCTAACCCTAACCCTAATCCTTACCCGAAGCCTTACACTCACCCGTCCCCTAATCCTCACCCGTATGCTAACACTAACCCGAACCCTAACACGTACCCTCACCCTAAACCGTTGTCGTAACCTAACCTGTACCCTAAACCGTCCCCGTCCCCGTCCCCTAACCCTAACCCTAACCCTAACCCTAACCCTTACCCGAAGCCTTACCCAACCCGTCCCCTAATCCTAACCCGTACGCTAACAATAACCCGTACCCTAACACGTACGCTCACCCTAAACCGTTGTCGTACCCTAACATGTACCCTAAACCGTCCCCGTCCCCTAACCCTAACCCTAATACTAACCTTAACCCTAACCCTTACCCGAAGCCTTACCCTCACCCGTCCCTTAATCCTAACCCGTACGCGAACACTAACCCGTACCCTAACACGTAAGCTCACCCTAAACCGTTGTCGTACCCTAACCTGTACCCTAAACCGTCCCCGTCCCCTAACCCTAACCCTAACCCTAACCGTAAACCTAACCCTTACCAGAAGCCTTACCCTCACCCGTCCCCTAAACCTAACCCGTACGCTAACACTAAACCGTACCCTAACACGTACGCTCACCCTAAACCATTGTCGTACCCTAACCTGTACCCTAAACCGTCCCCGTCCCCTAACCCTAACTCTAACCCTAACCCTAACCCTTACCCGAAGCCTTACCCTCACCCGTCCCCTAATCCTAACCCATACGCTAACACTAAAACGTACCCTAACACGTACGCTCACCCTAAACCGTTGTCGTACTCTAACGTGTACCCTAAACCGTCCCCGTCCCCTAACCCTATCGCTAACCCTAACCCTTACCCGAAGTCTTACCCTCACCCGTCCCCTAATCCTAACCCGTACGCTTACACTAACCCGTACCCTAACACGTACGCTCACCCTAAACCGTTGTCGTACCCTAACCTGTACCCTAAACCGTCCCCGTCCCCGTCCCTTAACCCTAACCCTAACCCTAACCCTAACCCTTACCCGAAGCCTTACCCTCACCCGTCCCCTAATCCTAACCCGTACGCTAACACTAACCCGTACCCTAACACGTACGCTCACCCTAAACCGTTGTCGTACCCTAACCTGTACCCTAAACCGTCCCCGTTCCTGTCCCCGTCCCCTAACCCTAACCCTAACCCTAACCCTTACCCGAAGCCTTACCCTCACCCGTCCCCTATTCCTAACCCGTACGCAAACACTAACCCACACCATAACACTTACGCTCACCCTAAACCGTTGTCGTACCCTAACCTTTACCCTAAACCGTCCCCGTCCCCTAACCCTAACCCTAACCCTAACCCTAACCCTAACCCTAACCCTTACCCGAAGCCTTACCCTCAAACGTCCCCTAATCCTAACCCGTACGCTAACACTAACCCGTACCCTAACACGTACGCTCACCCTAAACAGTGGTCGTACCCTAACCTGTACCCTAAATCATAACTGACCCCGGCCCCTAACCCTAACCCTAACCCTAAACCTTACGCGAAGTCTTACCCTCACCCGTCCCCTAATACTAACCCGTACGCTAACACTAACCCGTACCCTAACACGTACGCTCACCCTAAACCGTTGTCGTACCCTAACCTGTACCCTAAACCGTCCCCGTCCCCGTCCCCTAACCCTAAACCTAACTCTAACGCAAACCCTAACCCTTACCCGAAGCCTTAACCTCACCCGTCCCCTAATCCTAACCCGTACGCTAACACTAACCAATACCCTAACACGTACGCTCACCCTAAACCGTTGTCGTCTCCAAACCTGTACCCTAAACCGTCCCCGTCCCCGTCCCCTAACCCTAACCCTAACCCTAACCCTAACCCTTACCTGTAGCCGTACCCTCACCCGTCCCCTAATCCTAATCCGTACGCTAACACTAACCCGTACCCTAACACGTACGCTCAACCTAAACCGTTGTCGTACCCTAACCTGTACCCTAAACCATCCCCGTCCCCTAACCCTAACCCTAACCCTAACCCTATCCCTTACCCGAAGCCTTACACTCACCCGTCCCCTAATCCTAACCCGTACGCTAACACTAATCCGTACCCTAACACTTACGATCACTCTAAACCGTTGTCGTACCCTAACCTGTACCCTAAGCCGTCCCCGTCCCCTAACCCTAACTCTAACCCTAACCCTAACCCTAACCCTTACCCGAAGCCTTACCCTCACACGTCCCCTAATCCTAACCCGTACGCTAACACTAACCCGTACCCTAACACGTACCCTCACGCTAAACCGTTGTCGTACCCTAACCTGTACCCTAAACCGTCCCCATGCCCGTCCCCTAACCCTAAACCTAACCCTAACCCTAACCCTTTCCCGAATCCTTACCCTCACCCGTCCCCTAATCCTAACCCGTACGCTAACACTAACCCGTACCCTAACACGTACGCTCACCATAAACCGTTGTCGTACCCTAACCTGTACCCTAAACCGTCCCCGTCCCCGTCCCCTAACCCTAACCCTAACCCTAACCCTAACCCTTACCCGAAGCCTTACCCTCACCCGTCCCCTAATCCTAACCCGTACACTAACACTAACCCGTACCCTAACACGTAGGCTCACCCTAAACCGTTGACGTACAGTAACCTGTACCCTAAAACGTCCCTGTCCCCTAACCCTAACCCTAACCCTAAACCTAACCCTTACCCGAAGCCTTACCCTCACCCGTCACCTAATCCTAACCCGTACGCTAACACTAATCCGTACCCTAACACGTACGCTCACCCTAAACCGTTGTCGTACACTAACCTGTACCCTAAACCGTCCCCGTCCCCGTCCCCTAACCCTAACCCTAACCCTAACCCTAACCTTTACCCGAAGCCTTACCCTCACCCATCCCCTAATCCTAACCCGTACGCTAACACTAACCAGTACCCTAACACGTACGCTCACCCTAAACCATTGTCGTACCCTTACCTGTACCCTAAACCGTCCCCGTCCCCGTCCCCGTCCCCTAACCCTAACCCTAAACCTAACCCTTACCCAAAGCCTTACCCACACCCGTCCTCTAATCCTAACCCGTACGCTAACACTAACACATACCCTAACATGTACGCTCACCCTAAACCGTTGTCGTACAATAACGTGTACCCTAAACCGTCCCTGTCCCCGTCCCCTAACCCTAACCCTAACCCTAAGCCTAAGCCTAACCCTTACCCGAAGCCTTACCCTCACCCGTCCCCTAATCCTAACCCGTACGCTAACACTAACCCGTACCCTAACACGTACGCTCACCCTAAACCGTTGTCGTACCCTAACCTGTACCCTAAACCGTCCCCGTCCCCTAACCCTAACCCTAACCCTAACATTAACCCTTACCCGAAGCCTTACCCTCACCCGTCCCCTAATCCTAATCCGTACGCTAACACTAACCCGTACCCTAACACGTACGCTCACCCTAAACCGTTGTCGTACCCTAACCTGTACCCTAAACCGTCCCCGTCCCCTAACCCTAACCCTAACCCTAACCCTAACCCTAACCCTTACCCGAAGCCTTACACTCACCCGTCCCCTAATCCTAACCCGTACGCTAACACTAACCCGTACTCTAACACGTACGCTCACCCTAAACCATTGTCGTACCCTAACCTTTACCCTAAACCATCCCCGTCCCCTAACCCTAACCCTAACCCTAACCCTAACCCTAACACTTACCCGAAGCCTTACCCTCACCCGTCCCCTAATCCTAACCCGTATGCTAACACTAACC